>NC_045542.1:8793282-9027009 GCF_009769535.1 Thamnophis elegans
TGTTTAGAATATTTCAATGATTTCTTTTTGTTTCGGTTTTTCTTTGAACCAGTCAAAGCCATGCTGGTGGTCATGCCGGCATTGTGGTGTGGTGTGGTAGATTCATGGTGCCTTTTGGTATGACATGCAGTGATCTTGCTTTTCAATGGGGGCATAACCTACAACGTAAACCTTCGAGTATGGCCTTGTCATCTTTGCTGCACTATTAGCAGCTCTCTCTCTCTCTCTCTTTCTCTCTCTCTCTCTCTGTCTCTCTAAAGGCTGCCTTTATATTAAACTCTTTTCCTCCCTTCCAGCGAGCTGCTGTCCGCTCTTTGGGCAATTGATATCCATCACTTTAATGTCCTTGGGAATCTTTTCCCACCTTCTGCATCTTGGAAATGCTGTTGTGTTTTTGTTCCTTTTTTCTTTTCGTTTCTGATAATTATATTTCTTTTTTTAGGAATCATGTTATGGATGGCAAATGGGTTTCTCCTCCCTACATTTTCCACGGGGGAATCTTGTCTTTTCAGGCTCACAGAACAGATTGAAACATTTTTGGTCTGTGAAACAGAAAGGCCAATTAGCAGCTTCCATTGTCCGAATGCTTGTCTATTAGCACATTCTCCCCCCAAAAAACCCTCTGAGGTCAAAGTCCCCCGTGTAAAAGTCTTTATTTCAGTGCAGTTTCAGCCAAAAAACAACAACAAAACCCCCGCTTTCCAGCAGGCCTATGTGGTAACACTGTTTTGGCGCCCAAGATCTCACTTTACCTCGAAGCTCCCCCACCCGAGCTCCGTTTTTACTGGCAGAAGGCTAGCAAAACAAACGAAAAGCAAATATTTCCCCTTTTGCATTTGAGCATCCAAGAAGGGACGGGAAAGGAGAAAGGGAAAGAGGAAAGACAAAGAAAAAATAAGGGAAGATGGGAAGAGAGCAAGGAAGGAAAAATAAGGAAGGAGGAAAAGGAAGAAGAAAGGAGAAGGAAGAGAAGGGAAAAGAAGAAAAGGAAGGAAGGAAGGTTATAATGGGAGGGAGGGTCTGAGGGAAGTCCTGCCTTAGCACTTGGCCACCATGAGTGATATTGAGCTGGCCACACCCAGCCTGACGATGCCCGCCCCCAAGGTCAAACCATGACCCGACAAATGCGCGCACGAAAAAAAGCTTGCCGACAAAACCACGGTAAGAAAACCGCAATGTCATAAACGTGCCACAACAACGCACTGACAAAACCGCGCCCACAAAAGCGCAATTTCAGTTAAGGTAAAAGTTAGGTTTAGGATTAGGTTTAGGGTTAGGTTTAGGGTTAGGTTTAGGGTTAGGTTTAGGGTTAGGGTTAGGGTTAGGTTTAAGGTTAGGTTTAGGGTTCGGTTTAGGGTTCGGTTTAGGGTTCGGTTTAGGGTTAGGTTTGGGTTAGGGTTAGGGTTAGGGTTAGGGTTAGGGTTCGGTTTAGGATTAGGTTTAGGGTTAGGGTTAGGTTTGGGTTAGGTTTAGGGTTAGGTTTAGGTTTAGAACTCGTGGTTATTGTTCGTTGAAGGCGCGCTTTTGTTGGTGTGCTTTTGTCGGCGCGCTGTTGTCAGCGCGCTTCTGCGCTCATTCATCAGCGTGATTTAGAACTCGCGGTTTTCCCGCTACGGTTTTGTCGGCACGCTTTTGTCGAGCGCACATTTGTCGGTGAACCAGGTCAAACACAACCCTGATGCGGCCCTCAATGAAATCGAGTGTCATGGCTAGTAATAGCATAGAAAATAACAGAGAGTGTGGCAGGCGAAAGATCCTAAAAGGAATATGACTGCAGGTCTGACATTGAGTTTGACACCCCTGATGGAGTCTGCATTGAGAGTACAAATGAACTGAGTACAGATGAAACCTGTTTTTCCTTGCTACACACGCAAGGGGGTGCTGGCCAGCTGGTCTTTGCGCACGCACGCACGCACGCACGCCGGAAACCGGAAGACTAGGTGACTGGGACGTGTGCACTGGAAACCACAAGCTCACAACTGATCTTCCGGTTTCCGGCGCTCCCACACATGCATGCTGAGGAGCTGATCTTCCAGTTTCTGCCCCCCCCTCCCCGTGTGCACACTCCCATTTCGGCACTCGGTGCCGAAAAGTTTCACCAACATTGCTATATAGACTGTGGACTGTGATAGGAGTCACACCAACACAGTGAACGAAGTCGCTATTGTGAGAGAGGCAGCTATATAAATCATTCAAATGAATAAGTATGTCTTTCATTAGAGGCATTTCATTTGTTAACTGAGTCATGACACATTTTGAGTTTACATAGGTGAAATAACTTTGCTCTCCTATTGCATTCGCTTTACCAGCAAGATCAAAGATTCAAACACCAATCCCCTCTCTCTTCAAAAGTGTATTTAAAAAAAAAACCAGGAATTATGATTTGTTTATTGCTCGAAGAACAATAGTTCAGTTTCATTTAATCAATAAGCAATATCAAGATATTATAAATTGAAGGAATTACATCGGAAGGCTAGTGGAACCTCACAAATTCTCTAGCAGTGTTCAGTTATAAGACTGCAAATTGCAATATTTAAACTGCAACCATAAACCTTTTCAAAGAAATAAAAAAAGGCGGCCATAAAACCTATAGACTTGGCTTATAGCTTTGTCAAATTAAGGTACTGCTTTGGCCTGGCGCAACAGCTGCTGTCCTAAAAAAAATAAAATCAGAATTTTTAAAAAAATCTTCTCTCTCTGGAGCCTGAAATGAATACCCTGTCTTAGTCCCTGCCCCGGGTACCCTCCCCTTATGAAGTTTCCCTCCCTTTTTGCTTTTCAGCTTCCAAGATGTCATGGATGGAGCCACCTCTATACCAGCTGGAAATTTCCTTTCATGTTTAATAAAAAAAAAAACCACAAGGAAACACTCCCTCCCTCCCACAATTCCTTTATTTTTTTTATTTTCTTCTTCTTCTCCTAAAGTCATCCCATCACTGCTGCTTTTTGCTTATTCATGGGGACTTTGAGCACTACATGCACCAATAGGAGCTAACCCTGGCAGGGTTTCCCCAAATTCCATCAAGAGCGGAACCCCTAATTTATAATACGCGAAATCTCTCTACACAAGACCACATTTTCCACAGCAGGGACTCATTTGGAGTCACATACCAAAGAGAGTGATCTAATTTATCTCCCTTTCCCATTATTATTATTATTATTATTATTGCAATTCCAGACGTTTTCAGAAACCGTGCAGCCAAACTGCTAAGAAATTAAGATGAAACTGCCTAATAGTTTCTAGTACCAAAGTGAAAATGGCATTTGAGTTTTTATTTCACCTTAATAGGTGCCCCAAAGGAGCACCTCTCAAAAAAAACAAAAGCCACAACGATACAAACCACTTGGAAATCCTATTCTCACTCCCTTGGTGTTTTTGAAGTATAAGTAGTCCTTGACTTACAGTTCATTCATTTAGTGACCATTCAAAGTTACGACGATACTGAAAATTGTGACCCATGAGAGTTTTTCATACTTAGGATCTTTGCAGCATCCCCATGATCATGTGACCAACGTTCAGGTGCTTGGCAACAGGTTCATATTTATGACTGTTGCTATGGCCCAAATTCATGTGATCACTTTTTGTGACTCTCTGACAAGCAAAGTCAATGGTGAAGCCAGATTCACTTGACAATTGGGTTCCTGACTTATCAACTACCAACATATCATTTAACAACCGTGGCAAGAAAAGGCAAAGTTCATTTAACAACTATTTCACTTAACAACATAAATTTTGGCCTCAATTGTGGTTGTAAATCGAGGACTACCCGTATATCTCCTGTCACTGAAGGATTGCCTACTCAATCTTTGGTAATTTTATTAACCACTGATAATTATTATCCACAGATAATTTTATGAGTGTGGTAATAAAACACTAATGAGAATTTGAGCCATAACATGCCAGATTCCCATACTTAAATTTGGTATTTTTTGGTATTTATTGCAAATTTATAGGCCGCCCTTTTCCCTGAGGGGACTCAGGGCGGCTTACAATCAAAGGGGAAAGGGAGTGAAGGACAAATACAGAAAGAAATGTGAACAAAGTAAATTAAACAGTAAAACACAACATTCACTCGGCATTCGGGAGGGGCGAAAGTAGACTTATCCCCAGGCCTGACGGGCTAGCCAGTTCTTGAGGGCTGTGCGGAAGGCCTGGACAGTGGTGAGGGTACGAATCTCCACGGGGAGATTGTTCCATAGCGTCGGAGCTGCAACAGAGAAGGCTCTCCTCCGCGTAGTCGCCAGTCGGCACTGACTGGCGGATGGAATACGGAGGAGGCCAACTCTATGCGATCTGATGGGGCGCAGGGAGGTAATTGGCAGAAGGCGGTCTCTCAAATAGCCAGATCCACTACCATGGAGCGCTTTATAGGTGGTGAGTAGGACCTTGAAGTGTACCCGGAGATCGACAGGTAGCCAGCGCAGCTCACGGAGGATCGGTGTTATGTGGGCGAACCGTGGTGCGCCCACGATCACTCGCGCGGCCGCATTCTGAATTAGCTGAAGTCTCCGGATACTCTTCAAGGGCAGCCCCATGTAGAGCACATTGCAGTATTCCAGCCTAGAGATCACAAGGGCTCGAGTGACTGTTGTGAGAGCCTCCCGATTCAGGTAGGGCCGCAACTGGCGCACCAGGCGAACCTGGGCAAATGCCCCCCTGGTCACAGCTGAAAGATGGTGGTCAAAAGTCAGCTGTGGGTCCAGGAGGACTCCCAAGTTGCGGGCCCTGTCTGAGGGGTGTAGATTTTGTCCCCCCAGCCTGAGTGATGGTACGTTGGTCAAATTTTTGGGAGGAAAACACAACAGCCACTCGGTCTTGTCTGGGTTGAGTATCAGTTTGTTTGCTCTCATCCAGTCTTTAACGGCCTCAAGACCCCGGTTCATCACGTCCACCGCTTCATTGAGTTGGCACGGGGCGGACAGATACAACTGTGTATCGTCCGCATATTGATGGTATTTTATCCCGTGCCTCCGAATGATCTCGCCCAGCGGTTTCATGTATATGTTAAATAGTAGGGGGGATATGACCGACCCCTGCGGCACCCCATAAGTTAGGGGCCTCAGGGACGATCTCTGCCCTCCCACCAACACCGACTGCGACCTGTCCGAGAGATAGGAGGAGAACCACTGTAAAACAGTGCCGCCCACCCCTATCTCCCGCAGTCGTCGCAGAAGGATACCATGGTCGATGGTATCGAAAGCCGCTGAGAGGTCAAGGAGAACTAGGATGGAAGCATGGCCTCCATCCCTAGCTCTCCAGAGATCATCGGTCAATGCGACCAAAGCGGTTTCTGTGCTGTAACCGGGTCTGAAGCCAGACTGGAAGGGGTCAAGATAGTTAGCTTCCTCCAAAGTACGCTGAAGCTGGAGAGCCACCACCTTCTCAACAACCTTCCCCACAAAGGGGAGGTTGGAGACTGGACGATAGTTATTAAGGACAGCTGGATCCAAGGACGGTTTCTTCAGGAGGGGTCTCACCACCGCTGTCTTAAGCGTGGTGGGGAAGTACCCCTCCCGAAGAGAGGCGGTAACAACTGCCTGGATCCAGCCTCGTGTCACCTCACTGCTGTTGGCAACCAGCCAGGAGGGACACGGGTCCAGTATACAGGTGGAGGCACTCACAGCTCGCATAGCCTTGTCCACATCCCCAGAGGCAACTTCCTGAAACTCAACCCAGAGATGGTTTGCCAAGTCTTCCCCTTGTGTCCCGGCTGGATCTACTGGGGTGGAGTCCAGGTCCGCTCGAAACCGGGCAACTTTGTCCGCCAAGAACTGGACATACTCCTCAGCCTTACCCTGTAAGGGTCCCCCGTCTCCCTCCTATTTAGGAGGGAGCGGGTTATCCTAAACAGGGCAGCTGGGCGGGACTCGGCGGACGCTACCAAGGAGGCAATGTATGTTCTTTTTGCTGTTCTTAAAGTCCGAATATACTCCTTGGTGCATGCTGTTAAAAGTGCCCGCTTCGACCCGGACCTATCGGACCTCCACGAGTGCTCTAGGCGTCTCCTCCGGCGCTTTATCTCCCGGAGCTCCTCAGTAAACCAAGGAGGCCTCCGGGGGCCGCTGACCTGGAGGGGCCGTAGTGGCGCAATCCGGTCAAAATATCTTTAAATATCTTTACTTATCTTTCATTTTTCAAGCGTTGAAACATGCAAATATTGTAACACTGTAATAATAAAGAAGAGGTGTCTATTTTCTGAAATCTATGTCCCATATAGTTCTTGTAAAATTTGGCTCAATGATAAAGTACCTTGTAACAACTCCTAAAAATGCATATTCAGCTTATCTCCATTCCAGAGATTTGCTAGATCCAGTCATTACAGCCTAGTTATCACTTCAAAATAGCGATAAGCTGTATCATTTAGGGATCTCTGCCTATAATTTAGGGATTTTAAGGAAGAGCTGGACACATGCAGGTTTTGCTTTATTCCTGAGGTGTGGCAGCTGTTTTCGAATCGGAGCTAAAAGAGAAATATGAACCCATGCCATTGGAGTCAGGCAGAAATTGCTTGCAAAAATTATCATTTCATATATGAGTACGTGTACTTTGGGTTCAGGAATTCAAAATTAACCAACCTCTGTTTGCAATAGTCCTGCTCTTTAATCTACCCACAGTTTTACCTCTGGATCATGTTAGATCCTAGCAGCTAAAATGTGGCCGGTTGATTGACTTTTGGCTTTTAATGAAGAGATGAGAACCAGCTGTTTTCCCTGGTTAAGGAAAGGGCCATAAATTCATGCAAAATTCCCACCATTGTTTAAACCCAGATCTGAAGTTTCAGGTAGTTAATAATAGCACAGATGCTGATAAGACTTTTTAGCACACATCACTTTCCCTTAGGGAATATATTAGCAAAGCTCGTGGCTCTGAACTGAAGTCTTCCTAGGAAGGAATGCTTATTAAATCAGTTAACCTCTGTAGTAGAGACATAAATATGAGAAGACAGTGAAACACTTCCACTCAGATTTTCCAAACGCTTCGGTGCAGGGTAACGCTAAGGAATCAAATGCCAATTGCAGAAAGTGCCTGAAGAATGGATGTCCTGGAAGGGTTCCCCATCACCACCTTGTGCTTTTTCACCTCAACTTGCTGACTCATCTTCTCTCTTGTCGCTTCTGGCCACTGTAGGGGCAGGAGGGAAGCCTGTGAGGCATGGACAGAGGGCCCGATGGCCGAGCATGAACTCATTATCCCCCCCCCTCTTCCCTCGTCTCCTCCCCTAAACAGCAAGGATGGGCCTCAATACTCGAACGTTTACTGTACTGTTGCAACAATGCATGGGTCTTTTCTCTTCTCTTCCTCTCCTGCGGCTGTAACTGGAGGCGTTTTCACTGTGTGTCTGTGCCGTTCCGCTTTTCTGAAGTCTCTCTGGGACTTCCTGCCCTGACTTACTTGCAGCATGAAAGCCACCTCTCCCCCCCGCCATCTCTGCTTTTGCCACATGCACCTTGGAAGTCTCCCGCGGGGCTTTTTGCTGTATGTGTCGGCAGCTGCCAACCATCATGCACTTCCATTTGCACAGCACCGTGTGCTTCTTTCCAAGAGGTCAGCTTGCCCACGGGGTCCATGGCTTGATTTAGGGATCAAGCCTGATGATGTCAACAACAAAACTGAACAGATACTTGGGGAATGCTGGTTTTGGTTGGTTTCTCCTCCCTCCCCCCCTCCCTCCCTCCCCAGAATAACAATTATTTCATGTTTCCAGTCATTTTAAGGGTGAAAAAAAAAAGCATTCTTTCATTTTTTTCCTTCAGTTCAACTTAACTTCTAGCCTATCTGCTGAAATGTTTAGCCCAGTTGGGTAGCCTATCCACCATCTGTTGGGTTTGGTGAGGCATATATAGCAGTTAGCAATAGCAGTTAGACTTATATACCGCTTCATAGGGCTTTCAGCCCTCTCTAAGCAGTTTACAGAGTCAGCATATTGCCCCCAACAACAATCCGGGTCCTCATTTTACCCACCTCGGAAGGATGGAAGGCTGAGTCAACCCTGAGATTTGAACAGCTGAACTGCAGAACTGCAGTCAGCTGAAGTAGCCTGCAGTGCTGCATTTAACCACTGCGCCACCTCGGCTCTATATAAGAACATACCAAACCCACTCCCAAATGGAGATGGGCCTAGCTGAGGTTGCATATATGCAGGTAGGCAAATCAAGATACCTCTGCAAAATAAGTAGGGCGCACTTCTCCTTCACATTTTGCAAACGAAGAAGTGAAGCATATCGTTAATAACCGACAGATGCTTCTCTCCCCTTCTGCCCTCCGAGTTGCAGATCCAAATGCACTTGATGTCAAGTCACATGCAGCTATTTTTCTCCTTTTGTACTTAAAAGTATCCCCTTCCTAAAAATGTTTTCCACCATCCTCAAAGTGGTTGTATGATCCAGCAGATCTGAAAACAAGAAATATTAAGGAAACAAAACAATAATGTTTTGCTTAAATAAAATTAACAGAAGCCATTTTGGATTTAAGCAGAAAATCGAAATGGTTCCCCGTTCAGAAGTTAACAGTGGATGCGACATACCAATCCTCTTGAAATGGAACAATTTAATAATCAATGCCCCAATTTATTTTGAAGATGTCTGTAACAGAAACTAGGATTAGATCACAGCAGATTATTTCCAACTTCACAATAAGGAACATAAAATCTACTTGGCACTGAACTGTGTTAAAGCAAATAGGGTTTACCAGACATTGTCAGAGGGAATAATCTCTATTAAGGAATTATGAAATTAGCAAGATACTTAGAATTCAATCCTGACATGATTTTGGTGTCAAAATAATTCTCTGTGATTAATTTAAGACTTGGACTAAAAGCCAATTATTTATTCATTTGTGCCATTGAGTCACAGTTGACTCTTTGTGACTATCTGGATACGTCCCTTGCAATTTTCCTGGCAAGATTTCATAAGTGGTTTGACCTTGCCTCCTCCCTAGGCTGAGCAAGTGTGGCTGGCCCAAGGTTCCCCAGCCATTTTTGTGTTTAAGGCAGGAATAGCATAAGGTGACCAGACGTCCCGCTTTTGGCGGGACAGTCACGATTTTTAATAATTTGTCCCGTGTCCCGCAGTGTGTTCAAAAAGTCCCGATTTTTCAAAAGAAAGAAAACAATTTTAAAAAGGACGCCGTTAAAAAAAAAGTTTTTATTTCTCTGAAGTGTCGTTCCCCCCGGGTCAATGGTGTCCCACTTTACCAATCTGAAAATCTGGTCACCACAGTCTTCCAGTTTCTAGCCTGGTGCATTAACCACTACATCAAACTGACTCCCACATAATTGAGTTGCTGGGATTCTTGCAATGCTGTCACTTTCATCTTAGCACAAATGGCCCAAGATCCCTCTGCTGGGCTGCATACCTAAGGCAGGATTAGAACTCACCATCTCTTGGTTTCTAGCCTGGTGCCTTAACCACTACCCTAAACTGGCTCTAAAGGCCAAAACAGACGTTCCAAATATGGTGCAAAGTAAACTGAACATCTTTCCATTTTCTCAGATCCTTCGGCTAAAGCTGAGGGAAATTTTAGCTTTGAGCTCCAAAGCCTCTGTTCAATTCTGGCTTGAAGGTAATGTCTCTCCAGTTTACAAGATTGCACAACAATCTGCCTCCCTGCCTCTCTGCAATAAGCCCCCTGCTGCACACATATATACGTAAAGACACAGCAACCAATTGAATACTTTTAGAATTAAATGTTTTATTTATTCCCTTGTCTTCTCTCATCTCTCTCCTCCCTCCCACTCTCTCTCTCCCCCACTCACACATACACATTTCTCTCCAAGATAGGAACGATAATTAAGGAACTTCCCAACATCATGTTCCTTCTGCTCCATTATTTACGGTATCTTATAAGTTGCCTTTGGGAATTCTGACCCCACATTTCTGCCCTTACTGCATGCTTCCAAATTGCTTTAGTTTGGGAGTTTCGTTCTTCATTTGGTTTTGCTTGCAATTTGTTTACTTTTCCTAATTTTTGGAGGGCTTTGCCTGTCTCTTTTAGACTTCTCAGGTTGATTCTCCCCAACTCATCATTTTGATAAAGGAGCTGGATCCTGGCCCCCAAGCATGATGTGGCAAGAAGACAGTCAGATGCATGCAATTGGCTAGGATTGCCTCAATCTTTCTCCTCCCCATTAAGCATGCAACCCTATCGGTTCCACCACAAAACCGCGGACGACAAAATCGCGGTCGACGAAAGCGCGCATTTGACGTCATCACAGCGCGACGAAAACATCGCGCTGTGATCGAAAAATGTAAAAATAAAGCGAAAATCTTATCCTAACCCCCCCAAACCTAACCCTAAACCTAACCCTAAACCTAACCCTTAACCTAAGCCTAAATCTAACCCTAAACCTAACCCCTAACCTAACGCTAAACCTAACGCTAACCTTTAACGTAACGCTAAACGTAACCCTAACGCTCTAAACCTAACCCTAACCCTTAACCTAACCCTAACCCTAACCCTAAACCTAACCCTTACCTTTATGTGAATCGGCTTGCTTTAATTTTATTTTTATTTCAATTTTTAATTTTTTCCGTCGCGCTGTGATGACGTCAAATGCGCGCTTTCGTCGACCGCGATTTTGTGGACCGCGGTTTTGACGGGTCACGACCCTATCAACATTTATGTATCTCCTCTTCATCACCAAACCTTCTGGGCCTTCACCAAAGGGGCTAGTCCTATCCAAGAAGCATGAGAGAAGTCCCTCCTTCTCCACACCAAAATCCACCATAGATTATAAAACATTGACCTCCATGCTGTATGCAAAGTGCCCAGAGATATGTACTCATAACGCACTACAGCCACAATGTCTTGAGATGTAAGCTGGCAGCCAGGTTCACTGGGAGGGAGGTGGGGTGGAATTTCCCCAGTGCCTCCTTAAAAGAAGCAGCAGGTACATTTACTTATGTCGCTGGAACAAGCAAGAGAAAGTCAGGGTCGACTCTCAGTGAACCATTTGATTAGATTTTTCTCCATGTTTTGAAATGCTGGCATCCATTCTGGAGCAAGATTCGGGTCACAGGGAAGAAACCAGTATGGAGGAAGTAAGACTAGCTTACAATAAGCCACAAGCAAGTACAAAATGCCATTCCCAATCCTTCAACCAATAGCCATAGCAATAGCAGTTAGACTTATATACCACTTCATAGGGCTTTCAGCCCTCTCTAAGCGGTTTACAGAGTCAGCATATCGCCCCCACAGTCTGGGTCCTCATTTCACCCACCTCGGAAGGATGGAAGGCTGAGTCAACCTTGAGCCGGTGAGATTTGAACCGCTGAACTGCAGATAACAGTCAGCTGAAGTGGCCTGCAGTACTGCACTCTAACCACTGCGCCACCTCGGCTCTTCTTAGAACATGGACATTTCCTGAATGAGGTTGAATCCTTCATTTTTTCATTCCCATTACTTTAGATTTAACTCATGTCTAATACCACCACCACCACCACATTGCACACATATGCAAACGCTGTTTTCTACAATTGCTGGATTGTCACTAAGCATAATATTTAGTTGTCCACATATTCCTCTCATTTCCTATCCCTGTTTTTTTTTTAAACCATTCACGTCTCATTCTTTTAAGTTCTGCGCCCATTTTCATTTTATTCCTTGTGACTGAAGGCTCCTCTCTCCTCAGCTACATGTTAAGCAATTTGTCACAGGACCAGTTCTGATTAATAGCAATAGCAATAGCAGTTAGACTTATATACCGCTTCATAGGGCTTTCAGCCCTCTCTAAGCGGTTTACAGAGTCAGCATATCGCCCCCACAGTCTGGGTCCTCACTTCACCCACCTCGGAAGGATGGAAGGCTGAGTCAACCTTGAGCCAGTGAGATTAGAACCGCTGAACTGCAGATAACAGTCAGCTGAAGTGGCCTGCAGTACTGCACCCTAACCACTGCGCCACCTCGGCTCTCTTAACCCAAGACAAACTATGGACAATAAAAAAGGGAGCATTGGACAAACACCAAGAATAGAGAGAAGGCAGAGGAGCTGAGTAGCAATATGGTAGTGAGAATCTGGCATAGCAGCATTAAATTGATGTCATCCATAACCCAGCTGCTGTTTCACCATCTTATTTTAGTAATTTTAGTTTCTGCTCATAATAATCCTTGGAAGGTAGGTAAGCATAGACCTTTCAAGTATTCTTTCAGTTGCTGGCATCCTTAGTAAAAAGTTTTTCCACACATGTTGACACAATATTTATATTGGCTTAATAGTCATTCCTTATCCCAAGGGAATTGCAATGTTTTAAATGGGGAAGGGAAGGCAATTCTAACAAAGTTTTAGTCTCATCACTAAAGTACAGTCCTGCAGGATTATATCACCATTAAAATGATGCGGATTTAACACATATTTGTAGTGTCAAGTTGCCTTCAGTGCAGAGAACCCCTTTGCTAGGATATTTGCAACAAAGTGGAGAAACACTGATAACACTTGGTCAGCACTGCCTTATGTCCAGTGGCTGGAATCAGGCGGAAATTATATTTAGGATTAATGGTTCCTATCCCATCTCTTCAGCCTTCTCCTAGATCAAGCTGAGATGGCAAAGGATGACAATTAGCAAGATCCGCAAATATGGCCTGGCATTGGGCAGCTCTAAGTCAACTTTTCATTGACTCTCTTTTCCTTCCTTTTGGCCTTCTCTGCAGATCCGCGTAGTGAAAGCGTTCCGTAGTTCACTCTATGAAGGGCTGGAGAAGCCAGACACCAAGACCTCCATCCATAATTTCATGACAACGCCTGAGTTCTTGATCAACGACTACATCCACAACATTCCTCTCATTGACGATACAGACGTGGAGGAGACCGAGGGTCCCCTAAGACAGCACTTCAGGGCCAGTCCCCCACCATCTCCCAACAAGAACAACAATGCCATCGACAGTGGCATCTACCTTAGCACCGATGTCAGCAAGACACCTACCTCCTCATGCAGCCCAGTTAGCCCACTCCACAGCATGGAAACCTCCCTCTAACACAACCCTACCATGCAACCAGTTGAATTGACTTTGTTCACAACAAGAGGTGTCCAGTTCCTCCCGGGAGGTAGGCTAGCTAAGGAAGGATGGGAAGCCGACAGGAGATGACACTTCACCTCTTGGACTCAATGGAGTGGAAAAGGACAAGGTTTTCTGCCATTGGATGGCTCAGGCAACCAGAGACACGCTGACTTGATGCAAGGAAAGCAAATCGTAGAGGGGGAGAGAAGTTTTCTTCAATCACGCGAGAGCATTGGGCTGAGCCCAGGGAGTGTACAGGAAAACCACCCATTTCTCTAATCTGTTCTTTGGGGTGCTTTTGGACACAACCACACTCACCAAACCCACAAATGATTCTGCAATTGGGGGGGTTGCTTTGATTTTTTCTTGTGGGACCTCTTTTTTCTCCTCTCCCCCAGCCCCAATGTTTAAAAAAGAAACTATATTTGCACCAGAAAAAGGAAGAAAAACAAAAAAAAAAAGGAAAAAAAGAGGAATAATCTAGACAACTATTATCCTAAAATATATATACATATATATATACATATATATATGATACCAACCGACAGATGTATTAACGGATTTTCTGATCATAACGCATGCCTGTTATCAAACTCTCCTTTCTTCTTCCCCCTCCCCCAATGGAATTTCAGTCTGGGGCAATTTTGCTTTTTTTAAAGAAAAAAGAAAAAAAAATACATTGTTTGCTGGAGCTTGTATTTTATATCAGGATTTGCCAGGAAAAAGAAAAAAAGATTCCCTTCTATTAGGAGGGGAATTGACTGTGGAACAATGAGTAACCAAAATGATGATGATGATGATGATTTTTGTTGGATAGTGCAGATATAGTGTGACTGAAAGTAGGGTGTGATTGCAGTGACACAAATTTGGGCCTTTTCAGCAATTTCACAAAAAAGTGACCAAAAGTGGGGTCCCATTTGAGGGGGGCATTTCTCTTCCTCCCCCCCTCCCCTCCACCAGTGCTCACAATCTGTATGCTTCTTTAGGTAGTGATTTTACCAAACATCCAATAACTGAACGATACAGAGAATTTAGGGTGGGAAAAGAAGATAAAGTTTATACTTTGTAAGAAAGAACAGAACATCTTTCCTGTTGCGTAAGATCACTAAATTAGAGCATGCATTATTTGACAGATTTGTCAGAAAATTATATATCTGAGAATCATTTAATTTTCAAAACACCAACTACCACCGCAAAGATTTCCTACCCTCATGGTTGTGAGTAAACCTAGAAAAATATACATGCAGTGATTGCACAAGACTGCATGGCCGATAATGGCTATTCATCTCCACACTGCAGCTTGAATTTACCACTTTAAAATTACTTTTGTATTCTATCTTATTCCAGAGTCTAGTTGAGTTACGATGACTTCGAAATGCCCACTTTGCACTGATTGGGAGGATATTTCTGCAGTATGTGCTAATTCTGAGATTCCAAATGGATTCAAAACTTTCATGACAAAACTTGCCTTGGGTCTAGTTCTTTGCACATGAGGAACTGAGCTCAGCCTTAGCAATTCTCTCAATAAGCAAATTCAAACTGCATCTTGGAGGGGGGGGGATGGAACCCCGCCAATAAGACAAAATACAAGACTCAATGTACACAGAGGGTTTGGAGGAACATTATGGAAAACAGATGTAGTAATCCATAGGCAACACTGAAATGAGCTTCATTTCAGGGAAGCTGCCTTGAAAATTTCCAGTGCCAATACTAATTTGTGGGAAAGTGCATATTATGAGTCCTTTATATCTCCTGTATCAAATGCTCAAGAGAACAGAAATAGTTCCTGAAAATTCTTGATTTTTATATTATACTAATCCTCCGAGTAGACTTAACATTTCACTTATATCCTCTCACAAGCTCTAAGTAGGCTGCTATGGATTGTTTTGTGTTAACTTTACAATAAAGTTTAAAGTTTTACAAGAGCCGAGGTGGCGCAGTGGTTAAATGCAGCACTGCAGGCTACTTCAGCTGACTGCAGTTCTGCAGTTCGGCTGTTCAAATCTCACCGGCTCAGGGTCGACTCAGCCTTCCATCCTTCCGAGGTGGGTAAAATGAGGACCCGGATTGTTGTTGGGGGCAATATGCTGACTCTGTAAACCGCTTAGAGAGGGCTAAAAGCCCTATGAAGCGGTATATAAGTCTAACTGCTATTGCTATTGCTAATAATCCTGTGCTGGCTGAGAGGAAATGAGCAAATTGTCTAAGGCACTTGTGGCTGAGTGAAGACCACCACATTTAAAAGTTTCAGTAATATACGTTAGACCAGTTACAGAGGGACATACTGAAAATAATTGTACAGCATCAACTAGGCCCTACGCTGATCAAAATTCAAGAGAGTACCAGTATATTGGATTTTGTCATATATAACTATCAAATTATTATTTTTTTATCACCAGAAGGGCACTGGGTTAAACATGATTTCAGCATTCCCCCCCCCCCAAACAATACAAATCTAAAATATCTACATTAATAGTAAAAGTTGATATTGTAGTAGGCAATAAAATGCTGTAGAAGAGGTAAAGGTTGCCAGGGACAAAAAATTATGTACGGTCTTAAATGAATTATGAGGGTCCAAATCCTTTCAATATGAAAGTTTGCTGAAAAGCTTCAATCCCTAATAGTTTTCAAACATGGAGTGGCACCAGCTGCCATCTGAAAGGCATTCCTGGTTCTCAGTCCGATAGGATGACCAAGTAGTACTTGGTGAGGGGTGAAGGGCACACATCCTCAGACTGTTTGACTTAGGCTGCAGAGATGAGACCCTCTAGAACTCTGGCAGTGTCATTTTCCTCCACCCATCACATTACAACTGACCATTCATCATGATTCAACATGTTACATGTTTTGTATTTCCTAGGGCAAGCCTGCTTGAAAATACCAGCTACAGCACTATCAGAAAAGCCATCCCTCCTTCGGAAGGGCAAATGCCAAACCCATCTGTAAATCTCTTTGTTGCCGTCTTTTCTTTCTAAGAACAAAATAACAAAAGCGAGCTTTTTTTCTGCTTTTTTTCCTCATCTGAATGTTTTCTTTTTTTTAAAAAAAAAAAATCCAAAATCTTAAAATCATTTAGTTTTCAGGGAAGGGGAATGGAGCCAAGGAACACTTTTGTCTCAACCTGGGCTTCTTTTCATTCAATATTGTAGATATTATTGATAGAAACAATTATAAATATTTAAAAAAAATATTCAAACAAAGAAAAAGGTCACTTTTGTCGCTGTAAATTTGCCAGCCATTTACAAGTGAGTTTTGTTCACAACTTGGGAAGGAAAAGGACATTCACTCCAAGGGGGAAGAGGGGAGAAGAATCCATTCTTGTTGGGGGGACATTTCTTTTCTAAACCATATTCTAATGGGAAGAGGATGAAGGGGATTTTTTAAAAAAAAGAATAATAAATAAGTTTAAAAAACAGTGCTTGTACATTTGTCCTAATGAAAGAGACTGAAAAAAAATCCACAAGCATAAAGCTCGAAGTAGCCAGGAACTGGTTTTATTAAAATGGATCTGGTTATTACAAAAGCCATCGGGTTATTGGGGGAAACTAGCCTCATTCAGTAAAAGAGCCTCACATGGACAAAACCTATCACTTCTTATCAGGGGTGGGTTTCTCGCCCCGTTCCAACCGGTTCGGTTGGAACGGGGCCGGCGGCGTCCTCGTGCACGCGCGCAGTGCACGCATGCGTACTAGCGCCTGTGCGATGCTCCAGCTGCTCCTGGAGGATCGCACAGGCACTGTATGCGTTCTGCGCATACGTGGAAGCGCAGAACTCGTCAAAACCGGGTAAGAAACGCGGGCGGGCGGGTGGATCCTTCGGCGTTCCCGGAAGTTACTTACTTCCGGGTTCACCGACCAACCGGTTCGCGGGGACCGCCGCGAACCGCCTGAAACCCACCCCTGCTTCTTATAGTAGTTTTTTAAAACACTCTTTTGTTGTACTTAACTGCATCCTGGATTTAATTCTGTATAGCAATACTTATGCAGATTATCTGTAATTCAATATCGGAGTCAAACTTTAGAAGCTGAAAATCTCCAGCTTAGTCCTTGGCATCAATAGGAAGGACTAGGAAACATCACTACCACAAATTCTGGAGCATAATGAACAGCCAAACAATGGACTAGTAGGTATTACCAATCTACCTGAATCTGTTCCTATCACACCACTTTATCACTGTTCCCTCCTTTTAATGCATGATGAATTTACGTAGGATACATCATGCATTGATGTAAATGCATCAGATCCAGAAAGAAGACAGTTTAGGATCTGCTGGTGAATCTCTGGATAATCCAAAGTAGAACACTAAGGTTCACCGACAAATGCGCGCCTGACAAAAGCGCGCCGACAAAACCGCGGCGAGAAAACCGTGAGGTCGAAATCGTGCCCATAGAAGCGCGCCGACAAATGCGTGCCGATGCAAGCGCGCCATCAAGAAACAACGCAAAAACAACATAATAACCTTAATCCTAACCCTAACCCTAACCCTAACCCTAACTCTTACCTTAACCCTAATCACGCTTTTGTGGGTGCAGTTTTGTCGGCGCTCTTTTGTGGGAGCGCTTTCGACCTCGCGGTTTTCTCGCCGCGGTTTTTTCGGTGCGCTTTTGTCAGGCGCGCATTTGACGGGTCACAGAACACTAATCATTTCTGATTTCCAGCTGCTTAAGAGCATCATTACAGAACCTGGGGCAATAGATTTTTTTTTTCATGGAAAGACTGAAAAGATGCATTTAAGTTCTTCTTTTCCTGTGTCTGGAACAGAGTCCCAAATCAATTTTTGAATTCTGCACCAAATTCTAGTTGACGGCTTGAAACAATGTATGGATATGATGTGTTTGCATTTGTGCACGTGCTCGTATATTGCAAATGCCTGTCAAACGTCAGTCAGTTTAGCAATGGCTGAAACAAAGGGCTTCAGAGTTCATGAATGGCCAACTGGCACAGACAAGCAAGCACCGTAAACAGTGGGCCGTGTTTAAGGAACAGCTGATGCTCCAGGGAGACTAGCTGCAGCCTAATTAGGATTGCATTAATGCAGTGTTTCTCAACCTTGGCAACTTGAAGATGTCCGGACTTCAACTCCCAGAATTCCCCAGCCAGCATTCGCTGGCTGGGGAATTCTGGGAGTTGAAGTCCAGACATCTTCAAGTTGCCAAGGTTGAGAAACACTGCATTAATATCTATCTTTAATTTATTTACTTGTTAGATTGATTTGTCACCCATCTCACTTCAAGGTGACTTTGGGCGGCTTACATTAATGCACTGTTACCAATTCCTAGACAGAAGGTAAAATTCAAGAGTAGCTGACTTGTAGTGTATTTCCTTTAAAAGTTGAGTCAACTTTACTCAGATATCTAGCACAACGTTCTCTGCTTCCTTGCAGAAGAATAGTATTTGTAGTGACTATATCTGGCTATTCTGTTAAGACAAGAAATATGCAGCAACTGAATTACGTGAGGTACGAGAACTGCCCTGCTGGATCTGGCTGAAGATGTGTCTCTTTCAGAATTCTCTCTCCAATACAAATTAGGCAAAAATTAAGGGAATTTCATAATAAGGTGTTCTGACCCCCCTCCATCTGGTGATTAACGCCGACACAGGCTTACTGTTAGCCACGCTTTATTCACTGTAATTACTCACAGGCAAGACTGTGGCAGCAACCCAGACTCCCACAGATAAGAGATACAATACACACAAGAGCTTCTCCAGCTTGGTATGAACGGTTGTGTCCTGCAAAAGGTCTCCTCCCAAAGTCTCTTCTTATATACTCTCTTGGGAGGAGCAAAGCCACAACCACCTGGGCTTGATTATCTCTTATGAGTCTGTCTCCGTAACTGCCGCCTCCGTTGCTCTGCCCTTCTTTGCCTGGCATCAGGGACAAACTCCCTTTGATCTTCACCACTGCTCCATGCCTCAGGCACCTCCTAGTGGCCAACCAGCCTCTCTGCTCCCTGCTCAGAGTCTGAATCCTGCCCAGGGTCCTCCACATTTTCCAGAGCCAACTCATAGGGTCCCTCGCTATCGGAGTCCATCGGCAGCTCCAACGGCTCCTGCTGGGTCACAACAATAAGGTATGGACAGCAAGATGGCTCAGCGGTTAAGATACTGGGCTTGTCAGCTGGAAAGCCAACAGCACAGGTTTGAGACCCAAGCATTGTGTGTTGGGGTGAGCTCCTGTCTGCGCCTAGCTCCTGCCCACTTAACAGTTTGGAAGCATGCAAATATGAATAGATAAATAGGTACCGTTTCAGTGGGAACATAACAGCGCTCTGTGATGTCATACTGGCGACATGACTGCAGAAACATCTTCAGCCATCGCTGGCTCAATGGCCCTTGAAACAGAGATGAGCACCGCCCCCTATAGTCATTATGACTAGCAGAGTAAAATCCACAGGGACTCCTTTCCTTTCCATAGACAGACACGAGTCAGACAGATGCCACATTAGGTGTTGCCAAGAAATAGGGCTCAAATGTATACCTAAATGTGGAAGATCCATTTACCATCAGTATTAATAACTAAAATAATTGACCTCTAAGAATTTACCTAGTTCTTTTTAAAAGTTCCACTGTCTTCCACTGGAATGTGTGGTAACTACCCTAAATCCACCACTATTCAGGATTACTGGATCAAACTGAGCTTCACAATGTTTCAAAAGTATAAGCCATTGTTTCTCTATTTAAGCTTGCCTCTCGTTCTTCTAAAGTTCTAATCCTGCTACTATTTGCTGCTGCTACTATGCAGACCTAAACAGATGTATCTGAAATCCATTCCAATGAAAGCGGGATTGAACCAACGCCTACAAGATTGTGTTATAAAAATGCTAAATTCTGTAGAAAACTATCACAGCAAACAGACTTTTCCCCCCCTCTCCAAGTCAGCACCATGCCAGAAAGAAACTACGAAAAGGGGCTCAGAAATCTGTTCGTATGTCTCTCTGTCCATCAGCCAAATCTCTGAAAATCGAACAGAAGGAAGCCAAATGTGGCATGACAGAAAAAGCCAGCAAAAAAAACTGGAGTTTGAAAATAGACTGAACCTGGCCAGGGGGTAAGAGAGAAAACATTCCAGAAAAAACATGATGGATGAGAGAGATAGTTGGGCAGAAATCCAGAATTTGCTAAGCTCCTCTCTCTTGTCCCAGATTATTTATTTATTTCTATTCCTGCCATACCACAGTTTACAGTCATTTCAAGCAACCAAAACATTTATATAAAATGTCCATGGCAGGAACTAAAATATGTAAAATTTTAAAACCTCAAAACTGTAAACATTACCAAAACAATCAAACAGGGTATCCTTTTACTCATCACCCCCCCCAAAAAAAATGTAAAAGGCATAAATTTATAAAGCAGAACGAAAGTATAAACAGAGACATTCAAAAAGTAGGAGCACTTTTTCTGTGTGTGCTGAAACATTCTTCTTGGGTTAAAAAAATTAAATCTTTATTTGGGAAAGTCCAAATTCCTTAAATTTAGATGCAAGAAAGCATCTCTAATGTGCTCTGTTCCATTAAAGGAAATCTGGAGCTGCTTTGAACTACTTCAGTCAGAAGAAAGTGACAAACTGAGTGAGAAAGGAAGTGGTGGAGAAATATCATAGTCTAACAACTGGAGGCATGTCTTGTGGGAAGAAATAAAAGTATTTTTGAGGAGAAAAAGATATCAAATTGGCAGCATCTTCTCCGACAATCCCCCAATCATATGACCCAGAATGGCACATGCTTCCACATCCAAATAAATAGACCAGTATTGGCAGTGGTGGGTTTCAAAAATTGTTCGAACCTACTCTGTGGGTGTGGCCTCCTTTGTGGGAGTGGCTTGCCGCCCATGTGACCAGATGGGAGTGGCTTGCCGCCCATGTGACCGGATATGAAGATGCCAACGACACTTGTCAGAACCACCTTAAATTACCCCACACCCAGCACTGGCAGGCATAAGAATATGATGTAAACTTGTTTTTTAAAAGGCATCTTTGGTTCGCGTTAAAACAACTTCAACACCCGCAATGTTCTGATTGCACCACAAACGCAGTAGTCATCCTTACCTTTCACAGAGGCACTGAGTTTTATAAATAGGAGCATGATAGTGTAGAATAATCATATCCAAGGACCAGTGGTGGGTTTCAAAAAAGTTTGGAACCTCTTCTGTAGGTGTGGCCTGCTTTCTGGGTCCACTGGTGGAACCTCTTCTAACCCGTTCGGTAGATTTGACAAACCGGTTCTACCGAATAGGTGCGAACTGGTAGGAACCCACCTCTGAGTATTGGTGAACCTTTTCAGCACCGCATGCGCACCGGGCGGCTGCTCTTCTAAGTTTCCGGTGCTCTCATGCACGTGAAAGCTAGCGGGTCAGCGCGCTGGAAGCCGGAAGAGCAACAGGCGACAGCTCGCGTGCTCATAGAGATGGCTCTGTGTGACACTTCCAGCACGCGGGCCATAGACTTGCCATCATGGAAATAGACAAGGGTAGTGAGAGGTAACACGAGGGGCAGCAGAAACACAAATATACACAAATACAGAAGTGACCGAGAAGAATTGAGAGTTCTCCTTCCATAAGTCATGCTTCCTAGGTTTTTCACCTCATTTTATACTCTTACCATGTTCTTTGTACAAAAATTAGAAACGTAGGCCATGAACCAAGTTCTCTCTCAAAAATCCTTGCAACTAAATCTGCTGGCACTGAAAACTGCTCCAAACTCCAGAGAAAGGCAGCACCGGACTTCAATTCCCCAAAATCCCAATGTTAGTTTAGAAAGACACAAGTTTCTAGCCTTTATGGTTAAGAAGATATACTTAACAATGAAAGCAATGCATACATATACATACATACATACATACATACATACATACATACACACACACACATACATACATACATACATACATACATCAGTTTTAAAGGGGTATGTTTTTTCTTTGGCATAGAATCAGAAGCCTTTGCCTTGTATCCATAGCATGGAGTATGAACTGCTTGGAGAGTACACAGTGCATTGCTTG
The DNA here is from genome assembly GCF_009769535.1 of Thamnophis elegans. Taxonomy (NCBI): domain Eukaryota; kingdom Metazoa; phylum Chordata; class Lepidosauria; order Squamata; family Natricidae; genus Thamnophis; species Thamnophis elegans. The sequence continues at coordinate 8,815,273 of NC_045542.1, forward strand.
GAACACCTTATTCACGTTCTTTCCATTATCTCAAAAATACCGAAGCTATGGAGAATTATTTCACCATCTCATGTTTATAAACTTCAGACACTATTTGGAAGCTCCTGGTTAAAACAAAGGCCATGTCTGCGAAAGGGAAAGACCAAGCTTAAGTCCACTACTAAGTGATGTTATTCACACAACACAAAAAACTCTATAATCCCTTGTCCCAATCAGCTTCATCCACTAGCAAATCCACCAGCATTTTTTGCATTCTCTTCCCAGCTGCTACAAAAAACAAAACAGTTGAGAGGTTGCCAGCTTTTTCCTGTTTTCTGGCTTGGTTATTTTTTTCTCTCAAGTTGAGGATTTTTTTTTTTAAATTCATGACTATGAGTGATGTCCCCATAAGTTCCTTACCTCAGATGATCGACTTAACTGCGGCAAGAAATCATGCACACACACTTGAAAAATACTAATATTACATAAGTGAAAATTGTAATCAGTGTTCCTAGACAAACTCCCATTTGTGTGGTATCTCTGTAAAATGCTATTTTAATCTTAAAGAGATTAAATCGGGATCAGGGATGTCGAACCTTGGCCATTTTTTAAGACCTGTGGGCTTCAACTCCAGAATTCTTCAGCCAGCATTGCTAGCCAGGGAAAATTTGGGAGTTGAAATCCACAGGTCTTAAATTGACTTAAGGTTGGACACCCCTGATCTAGATGATGCAGCTGATTTGCAAGAATTATTTTACTTTAAACAAGCCCTGCCTGTCTCGTGTTAAATCTAAGCTCCTGGCATTAAAATCGTCAATTAAACAAAATGTTCTGCTCATATGATATGCCAAACATTTCCAAAGTTTTCTCCTAGGCCAAAATTCTATTTTATGGTGCCTTTAATGTCTCAGTAATATTTTCAAGGTACCCCTAAGCCAAAACTGAATTATCTCAAGCTATTAGTTGCAGTGTTCCGCAGGCGTTGCACATCACTGTTTTACTCAAAAAATTAAAATATCCCATAGCTGTGGCCCTTTAGGGTATTGCAACACAATTTGAGAACCACAGTGCTGCATACGTGTATCACACATGTTCTACAAATACAGTATGTACCCTGTTTCCCTGAAAATAAGACCTCCCCTAAAATATTTACCTGCATGCGCAGATGGTCCCCACTATTTCCTGGCAGGGGGGAAGGGGGCAACATGGCCCTGCCATCCACATGGAACAGCCTTGCAGAGGCCACTATCACAAATCCTAGCTACTATACCGCTTCTCTTAGTGGCAGCTGCAAAATGAGTGGCAGGCCCAGAGACACTAGGGCTGGAAAGAGTGTGCCAGAAACAGAGATAGAACTTCCAGCCCTCTCTGGATCAGCTGATCCATGGGCCACAGGCCGAGGTTAAGGGGCCTCCTGCACCTCAAAAATAATAAGACCTCCCTGAAAATAAGGCCAAGCGCCTATTTTGGGGGTGACAAGAAAATAAGACCCTGTCTTATTTTCGGGGAAACATGGTATTTCTACTGAGAGATACAATCAGCTGTCCAGATATTCACCTGTCTATTCCCATACTTACCTAGATCACTTACTTCAAATAATACACTGTATTTTAGATATATGTTTAAAAAACATGAAAGTGAAAATCTCCCCCCCCCCCCCCCCGATATTGAATTTATAGTTTTGGCATTGCATTGCTTTTAATTAATAGAGCAAGGATACAGCCTAAATGGTTGGAACGCCTGTCTTTGGAAGAACAAAATTATGTTATATAGAAAAAGTCAAATGTCTCCTTGGTCTTATGTGAGGTATTTCTTGCTTATCTCTGCTTCGGTTCCTCAAAGGTGAACAGCTACAGTTTTATACTGAATTCCCAACTGTCTAAAAGATGCAAGTAAAATGAGATATAAGTTTAGGGAGGTTCAATGTTATTTATTTATTTATTCATTCATTTTTTCATTTATTCATTCATTCAATTTCTACAGTAGGGCACCTCAGCCAATAACTCTGGGCAGCTTTCAACTATATAATTGTATATATTACAGTTAAAATACTAAAAACATTTGAAAAAGAATAATAATACTGAAAACATCCAGATTAAGAACAAGATACTTGGCCAGTTAGCAATGTAGCCTGGATATGGAGTCCTTAGCACCCCAGGCATGGGGACATAGCCAGGTTTTTAGAGCCTTATGAAAATCTAACAGACTAACAGATCACCTCCCGCAGTGAATCGTGTAAATGTTAAATTGCAGAAAAGAGTACCCTGAGGCAACTACAAAGGGCCCATTGTCTGGACCTCTCTCCCTCTGTCAACACTGATTGGAACTGGCCTGGAGAAAGGAGGAGACCCAACACAATAGAGTTACCAGCCTAGCTGGAGCAAGAGCGGGTGCACCACTATCTCTTCAAGAGCCAGTACAAACAGCCCTCTCAAGGAGTTAACTATTGCCCAGACCTATTTACACATTCCCTCTGCGAGGCCTTAATTAGCCAGGAGAGGCATGGATCTAACACACAACTGGCCATAGTAGCAGCTGAGAGAGCCCCGTCTTTTTCTTCAGGTTCCACAGGCTCAAATGCTTCCCAGATCACTTGCAAGACATAGCCGCCACCACCTCCATTGACTCGGATATAAGGTAGGTGTTGTGGCCCAGCAGGAGCCATCGGAGCTGCCGATGGACTCCGATAGCGAGGAACCCTATGAGTCTGCTATGAAAGATGTGGAGGACCCGGGGCAGGGTTCAGACTCAGAGCAGGGACCAGAGAGGCTGGTTGGCCACCAAGAGGCACCTGAGGCATGGAGCAGTGGGGAAGATCAAAGGGAGTTTGTCCCTGACGCCAGGCAATGGAGGGGGGAGAAACGAAGGCAGCAGTTACGGAGACAGACTCATAAGAGATAATCCAGCCCAAGTGGTTGTGGCTTGGCCCCTCCCAAGAGAGTATATAAGAGACTTTGGGAGGAGTCCTTTTGCAGGACACAACCGTTCATAATAATCTGGAGAACTCCTTGTCTGGTCTGCCTTGTGTTCCTGTGTCTGTTGGAGTCTGGGTTGCTGCCAACTTCTTGCCAGCGAGTCGTGTCTGTGTTTTCAGCCAACGGGATTATAATTGCTGTGAATAAAGAGTGGCAAACAGCTAACCCTGTGTCTGTGTTCATTACCGGACCGGGGGGGGGGGCAGAACAGGTAGGGGTCCAACATACAGTGAATGCAACCAATTTTGTCTGCTAGGTGTTATGTTCAGCCTATTCTTCACAGCAACCCTTTAGGTGGACCTTGGTATTGCTCCCTCCAAGGGACGGAGTTGCCTGAAACACAGCTACTGAGCAACTATCAGCAGACACAATAAGGGCAGAGTAAGCTATAAGGTAGGCCTTAATAGTGGCTTTAGCTATGTCCAACTGTCTTTGCTCCTTCTCTTTTGTCAGCGACACTTTAGGCATCTCTTAGCCTATTTAGATTTCCTTAATTCCATCATATACCTCAGGGGAATGGTGGAAACCCTGGGCAGGGAGAGGCCATTCAGGAATAATCTGATCTAAAGCCACCAATGCTTTCGTATTCCATGCAGCCAAAGCTGCAATCAGACCAAATAGCAGGTTTTCCAGAATAACCATAAGTTCCCACTTGAACCCAATGGGTTCCATTAGTCCTGTTGGGCAGGCTGATCCAATAGTTATTCTAATCATAGCATTAATTCTGTAGGATTGTCTACACTAGAGTAGCTCCCATAAAACCATGTAGTTGGTGGGAAAGGGGCTTCTGGGCCTTATCATTGCAGAGAAAAGCATAAAAAAAGAATGTAAGACAATTTCTGCTCAACACTTTAAAAACACCAGATGGCATTATCAGCCTTTCTTTAAATTAGGAGATAGGGTTAATGGACCTCCACAAGCCTTCTCTTCCTGGAGATATTAAATATTCCTTATAAAACATATAGACCAAGTATATTCCAATCACACTACGTAAAGATGGGAGTCAATTTATAATCAGAAAGAGGCCTTTAACACAAATCAGAAAACTGGAGAACGAAAAACCAAGACAGAATTGGAATGAATCATACCTCCTCTGCATAATTAGCTAGAAAATTGAGAAGATACAGTTTTTTATCCTCAACTTCTCACCCCAATTCCTTCTTTCAATAAGCATTTCTATTATCAGAAGGAACACAAATTCAGAAGATGACAAATGGTACAGGCTTCTTCTGGACATGCCTTATCATTTGACCCAGAAGCACAAAAATACAGCAGTCCGATGAACCTTCTATTTTTTTTAAATCTACAACTGAAGAAAATGCAACAATGGAATCAGAATGTCCTTCAGATCCCACTGCACCGCACCTGGGATTTACCTGTTCTTTTAATATGCCACCCAAGCAGCTAATTGAAAATGTCCTCTTAAGGATCGTACAGTGTGAAGACCAAGAACTGCTAGCAAAAGATGAAAGAAGTTGGGACTAAACTAAGTTTGACATCAGGGTGTGTCTTAAATGTTTTTAAGCTGGCTCCTGGTGTGCCTTAAATTAAGCAATAAGATGTTGTTTTTACCCTCAGAGGCGCCGAGGTTCAGCTGCAGCTGGTAAATGCCAGGTCAGTCAATAAGGCTCCCCTCATCCAAGACCATATTGACCTGGCATGCAGCACTAAGACCTGGCTGACTCTGAAGGGGAGATGTGCCTAGGGGTTTAGGGTTTGGCACAAGCCAAGACTCCAGGGCAGGGGATTTGGGGATGGTGAATTACCTCCCTTCGACCCATCAGATCGCACAGATTAGGCCTCCTCCGAATTCCATCCGCCAGTCAGTGCCGACTGGCGACTACGCGGAGGAGAGCCTTCTCAGTAGCAGCTCCGACCCTTTGGAACGATCTCCCCGTGGAGATTCGTACCCTCACCACCGTCCAGACCTTCCGCACAGCCCTTAAGATCTGGCTATCCCGTCAGGCCTGGGGATAAGATCCTAATCTGCCCCACCCGAATGTTGAATGAATGTTGTGTTTTACTGTTTTATTTTATTTTATTCACATATTTTATGTTTTGTCTTGCACTCCTTCCCACGAATTGTAAGCCGCCCTGAGTCCCCTCAGGGAAAAGGGCGGCCTATAAATGATAAATAAATGAAATGAATCTCTTTTGGCCTTCAAGGGATTTGCTCTCCACGTTTCTGGCTGTTCCTGAAGCTGGGCTCACATAATCAGGTGGGAGTGTTGTTGCTGTACCAGCCTCCCTGCTGCATAGCAGCCTCCCTGATTGAGCTGCTGGTGGTAGAGGAATGGTGGTAGGGGAGTTCCTCGAGGTGGTTCCACCACAAATGCGCGAACGACAAAAGCGCGCCTGACAAAACCGCAGTGACAAAACCACGCCGACAAAACCGCGCCAACAAATGAGCGCTGAAGCACGCCAACAGCGCGCCGACAGAAGCGCGCTGTAACCCTAACCCTAACCTTAACTTAAATCGCGCTTCTGTCGGCGCGCTTTTGTCGGCGCGCTGTTGTCAGCGTGCTTTTGACATCGCAGTTTTAGTGCCGCAGTTTTGTCGGCGCAATTTGTCGTTCAGGCATTTGTCGGGTCACGCCTCGAGGCTTATGGTCCTGAAGACTTTAATCTGCCATCCCTGGGCTTGGCCTCAGAAGCCGTTCAGTTCAATGACTACCATGGCAGATCATCTCGGGCTCGACTCAGGACAGTACCATGGCCACATGCCGGACATTATTTTCTTGTCAGAGCAATGGCAACGTGACTGGTGGACCAGTCAGTTTCCCCCTTGTCATGGTCAGATCACGGCCTGCTGTCCTTCAGATTCTCTCATGCCATTCCCTTCCACAAGGAGGCTGGACCCAAACAAGCAACCTGCCCCTGGCAACTGATGGACCTGAATGAGTTCCAGAGGTATATTGTGGGGGGAGCTGAGGTGGCGCAGTGGTTAAATGCAGCACTGCGGGCTACTTCAGCTGACTGCAGTTCTGCAGTTCGGCTGTTCAAATCTCATCGGCTCAGGGTTGACTCAGCCTTCCATCCTTCCGAGGTGGGTAAAATGAGGACCCGGATTGTTGTTGGGGGCAATATGCTGACTCTGTAAACCGCTTAGAGAGGGCTGAAAGCCCTATAAAATGGTATATAAGTCTAACTGCTATGCTATTGCTATTTGTTGCAGTCCTGCCGAACATCTGGTAACATTCTGGAATCAAAAGGTGGCTGAGGCTTTGGACAGGATCATGCTTGTGCGGCCTCTTGACCCATCGCTCTCAACCCAACAGAGGAATTGCAGATTCTGAAAAGGATTAAAAGACGCCTAGAGCACCACTGGTGGAAAACGAGAGCTGACTGTGACCAGACACAATTTAGAGCTGCTATTAAGACCTATCTTATGGCAGTTAAGAGCAGTAAGACCCTCGTTTCCCCACCCTTATTGCATCTGCAGTGTTGATCTGCGGCCGTTCAGGATCACTCAGTCCCTCCTAGGGCAGGAGGCCTGGAGGGGAGGGGGATCATCTCCAAGACCTCACAGAGACATTTGTTCCACATTTGACAGATAAAGTTGCTCAGATTTGTTCCCAGGTGGAACCCCTGCTTGGTGCTGGTTCATGTGAGATGCTGGGGGAAAGTCTTGCCTGTTTATCTGGGAACAGTGATCCTGTTGGACCTGACGAAGTGGACTAGGTGCTTGATGCTGTCAGCGCAACCACCTATCAATTATATCCTCGTCTGTCCTAGTTGGTGAAAGCCTCCAAGATAACTGCCAGGTAAGTTCGAGCACTGATAAATTCCTCACTGCAGGAAGGGACGTTCCTGGGGCCTTTTAAGGTGGTCCTGATTTGCCTCCTCCTAAAAATAATCATCTCTTGATACCACCTCTGGACAATTCTCATTCCCAAAACGTAGGTTGCTTGGCAGCTTCTGCGGGTCTTAGATAAAAAGGGTTATCTTGACCCTTTTCAGTCAGGAGAAACAGCACTGGCTGCACTTGATGATGACCTCTGGCAAGAGCGGGATGGGGTAGTATAACTATCCTCATTCTTCTTGACCTCTCAATGGTCTTGGACACCATCGACATTATCCATTTGGGAGGGCTGCAGGGTATGGGGTTGGGTGACAAAGTCTCGCACTGGTTCGGCTTCCTTCTCCAAGGCCAGTCCCAGTCAGTTTGATAGGTCGAGATCCAGCCCATGGCTGCTTCGTGGGATGCAACAGGGCTTGGTACTTTCTCCACTCCTTTTTAACATACAAGAGAAGCCACTGGGCGAGGGCAACCATTACCATGGGTTGAAGCATCATCAGTACACGGATGATAACTCAACCCTGGTGACCCAAGGGATGCTATTGCTGCCCTCTCACCGTACCTGGAGGCTGTGGGGGTCTTGATGGGGACTAAACCCTGGTGAGAGTGAATGGCTTTGGGTGCATGGAGCTTCAACATCTAGGACATTTTGACATCTTTAGTTATGGGTGGGGTTGCACTCCACCAGATAGACCCAGTGCACTATTTTTTTTGGGGGGGGGGTTCTCCTGGACTTGCGACTCCTGCTCAAAGAGCAGTTGGCAGTTGTGGCTAGGAGAGGCTCTGCCTGCACATCTCTGTGTTGTGCCAAAGTTGCAACCTTTCCTAGATCAGGAATCCTCCACTCAAGTCATTCAAGCTCTGGTCAGCTCATGCCTAGACTATTGCAATATGCTCTATATGGGGCTACCCTTGAAGAGTATTCAGAAGCTACAACTGGTGCAGAATTCTGCGGTGTGGGAATTTTTGCGGCTCTTAGGGTACCCGCGTTATACCCGTTACATGAACTGCATCGGCTGCTGGCTGGTTTCTGGATACAATTCAAGTTTGATTTGATTTGATTTGTCTTGTATGCCGCCCACTCCCGAAGGGCGGCTCACAATAGACAAGGCAAAGGGGGGAAACTAGACAAAGACAACACTTTAAAAACAAAACCACAACATTCACAATTTCCATGGGGCTGGATATTTCACAGCCCACTCGGCCAGCTGGAGCAGCCAGGACTTGGTGGCTTTGCAGAAGGCCGGGAGGGTAGCGAGGGTCCGGATCTCAACAGGGAGATCATTCCAGAGGGCCGGAGCTGCAACAGAGAAGGCTCTCCCCCGGGGAGACGCCAGCCGACATTGGCTGGCAGATGGAATCCGGAGGAGACCTAACCTGTGAGATCTAATCGGTCTGAGGGAGGTAATCGGCAGGAGGCGGTCTCTCAGGTACCCAGGTCCGATGCCATGTAGGGCTTTATAGGTAGCGACCAGCACCTTGAAGCGGATTCGGAGACTAATGGGTAGCCAGTGCAGCTCGCGGAGGATAGGTGTGACGTGGGTGTACCTGGGTGCACCCACAATTGCTCGCGCGGCTGCGTTCTGGACTAACTGGAGTCTTCGAACACTCTTCAAGGGCAGCCCCAAGTTGGTTATCACCTTTAAAGCCCAGGGCACAGGTCCAGGGTATCTGAGGATCCACTTCGCTCCAATGGGTTTGACCCACCCCACTTAATGCTGGCAAAAGGGGCATGCTGAAGACCTCGTCAGTTAAGACATTTCTGCTGGCAGAGCCTTTTCTGCCGCATTTGGAACTCACACAACCAGAGGTAAGATCTGCACCCACCCTACTGACCTTCCAAAAGGACCTGAACACCTGACTCTGCCAGTTGGCAGAGAGCCCCAACAGGGGTGAACCATTCTGAAGACGGCTATCAGATTAAGAGAAGATTCGACCTCTACCCATGTACTTCACACTTCCCTCCTCCCCATATTTTAATTGTAATTTTTACTGTTGTTATATGCTGTTTTTATCATTTTAATGTTTACTGGTTTTTAATGTTTGTAAGCCGCCTGGAGTTGCAATCTAGATGAGATGGGCAGCACGCAAATCTAATAAATAAATAATTTCACAACAAGGCCAGCACAAGTAATTGCATTGAGGCTTGGGAAACCACTCCAGAAACACAAGTTAAGTATCTTGCCAGCACATTTTACTTGAAATAGGTGAAGAATCTTTTTCACTCATTTCCTCATTCCACAAACTTCCAATTTAGAACACTGTCCTTTTGTGGGCGATGGAAAATTAGTCCAGACGAATTCTCCACTGGAAAGTAATTCTATTAGGAGATTCTCAGGGCTATCAAGATGCTTCACTTGTTCAACTCCAGTGCTGTTCAGTGGGATGTCTCAAAAGAACAGGATGGACTTCTGGTATCAATCCCGTCAAGTATCAGTAATACTTCCACCATTATCCCAGCTTGAAACGTGACAATTCAGTACAGATCCTCGGCTGGAAGTAGTATACTTAGATCTCTGCATCCAAAGTGTAGATCTGTATCAGTTCCAAGACTATCTGGTCCATAACAGGTTTGGAAAGATCTTCACTGAACACCTAAAAGGTAAATTAAATTTAAAAGTTTTAGCAAAGCAGGAAAAAAAAAACGTCCTGGCAGGATCAAGTAGGGAAAATACTCTTCCAGAATATAAAGTACCCTGTAGCCAATTGGGATGTATATTTTTTGCATACTTTCCCTCACCAAGAGAGGTTTGAAGAATGCATTCAGCCTGACCACATTTGTCAAAAGGAGATAAGATATGGGTGTAAATACATCACATAAAATGATGCTAATCATTAATCTCATTCCGTTAACAACTGCAATCCTGTTTCCAATTTCCCCGTTGAGCATCACAGCATTGGCTTTTATTCTTATTCTGCAAGGAAGCTCCAATGCCTGCAACAGAAGATGGGTCTACAAAGCTAAAGCATCTATGCAAATGCATTTTGTTTGCTTTTTCAATATTATGATTTCCAGACTTTCTCCATGTTTTACCATTTAGCCTTCATCATCATCATCTCTATCTGTGAGATTTCACAGTTTTGATAGGGGCAAACCTAAATCTAAGCAAGGATGCAGCCTAATTGTCTCAATTAAAGCAGATCTGTGATTGATTCTCTCATCTTTTTGCAAACAAATGGATTAGGGCCACTGAACTGGGTGAAGATTAGCTTTCCTGCCCAAGGTTATTTATGTAGCTGAAATTGCTCTGCATATGATGTAGATGTCATTCGCTCGGTAGAGTACATGTATGTTTTAATTCAGTTCAAAGGAAGCATGGCCGCATTAGTCACTTAAAAACAAAAACAGGTAACCCCGCTATGGATACCTCAACTCATTTCACAACTCGAAAATTTATTATTAACAGCATGCTCAACTATGAGTATGTGAGATATTGCACATGCGTGCCCCCCCCCACCTGCGCGAGTGACCCCACCTGCGCATGTGTGAGCGACTATCCCACTGCACATGTGCAAGCGACCCCATGGAGGGGGGATTTTCACCCTCCTCAGTTTCCAGAGGCTTTCCTGAAGCCTGGGGAGGGCAAAAACGGACTCCCTCAGCCCTCCAGAAGGCCAAAAATCAGCTGGCCAGGGCGCGCATGGACGCCAGAGCTGAAGCCTGCCAAGGGCTGCCGTGCGGGCAAATATGGTTCCGTGTGCCACCTGTGGCACACATGCCACAGGTTCGCCGTCCTGTCTAGGTTATGTCTTATTGAATTGTGGGTGTTTACTTATATAATTTATAATTCACATACTTCAACAACCCTGGTTGGCTGACATAAGGTTAAAACTTCCAAAACGTTATGAGAAATAACAACCTCACCTTCAGCCAACATCGCCTGCCTCAAATGCTCAACCGAAAAAGCAGATTTTCAGTGTTTTCCTGAAATATCTAGAACTGGGGAAAGACCACCAAGAAACCCCAGTTCCATCCAAGAACCTGTCTCCTCCGCCTCCCAAGGAGCAGGGACAAGAGCGTCCCCTGCAAACTGATCGAATAGGACAGACAGATTCTCTCTGCGATCTGAGCCCAAGCCACAGAGTGGCTTCATAGGTTAAGTCGAGCTTCTTGAAAGTCCTCAAAAATCATACCGGCAACCATTGAAGTACCTACAATTACAGATTTAACTCTGCTATAGAAGCTCTCACTTGCCAACATGTGGGCTGCCACAATCTGCATCAACTAGTCTGCAAAGACAGCTCCAAATAGAGAGAAGTTCCAGTAATCCGATGTTGACATAATGAGGGCATGAGTAACAGATGCTAAGGTTTCACTTTAAAAGGGGGATAGGCACCTTAACCGGCAAAACATTCAGAGCTGGGCAAAGGCTCTTCCTAACCTTCTAGGAGAAACCATGAATCCAGGAGAACTCCCACGTTGAGCCTACCTCTCCAGAGGGAACGCAACACTATCCAAAGGCAGTGAATGCTTATCAGTGATGGGTTTCAAAAATTGTTCGAACCTACTCTGTGGGTGTGGCCTCCTTTGTGGGAGTGGCTTGCCGCCCATGTGACCGGATATGAAGATGCCGCCGACACTTGTCAGAACCACCTTAACTTACCTCACACACAGCACTGGCCTGCATAAGAATATGATGTAAACTTGTTTTTTAAAAGGCATCTTTGGTTTGCGTTAAAACAACTTCAACACACGCAATGTTCTGATTGCACCACAAACGCAGTAGTCATCCTTACCTTTCACAGAGGCACTGAGTTTTATAAATATGAGCATGATAGTGTAGAATAATCATATCCAAGGACCAGTGGTGGGTTTCAATTTTTTTTGGAACCTCTTCTGTAGGTGTGGCCTGCTTTCCGGGTCCACTGGTGGAACCTCTTCTAACCGGTTCGGTAGATTTGACGAACCGGTTCTACCGAATAGGTGCGGACTGGTAGGAACCCACCTCTGATGCTTATGTACAAATAGCAATTCTGTCTTGCTAGGATTCATACCCAAAGCCCTCATTAGCTTCACATTTCAAAGAACGACCAAAACTTGTAAGAAAGCTATCTACCACAAATACTGACAAAATCCTGCATAAGAATCCGTTCAACACTAGCCCCACAATGAGATCTAGAAGCTCGATAAGGTTGCTGGACAGCAATCTTAGGATTCTGCTGTCTAGGAAGGCAGCAGAATCCCTAGCTTGTTACTGGAACAGAATTTCAGAAGACACAATCAACCCACGTGCAGTGGGATATCTAGGAACAGCTAACTAATCCTAAGTCCTAAAACGTTTGAAACCCTGGATAATTCTCGAATGGGAAGGAGGGAAGGAAGGAGAGAAGGAGAGAAGAAAGGAGGGAAGGAAGGAGGGAATGTAGGAGAGAAGGAAGGGGGGAAGGAAGGAGGAAAGGAAGGGGGAAAGAAAGGTGAGAAGGAGAAAAGAAAGGAGGGAAGGAAGGAGGGAAGGAGAGAAGGAGAAAAGGAAGGAGGGAGGGAAGGGGGAAGGAGGGAGGGAAGGAAGGAGGGAAGGAAGGAGAGAAGAATGGAGGGAAGGAAGGAGGGAAGGAAGGAAGAAGAAGTAGGATTGTTGTAAGATAAGATGGATTTATGGGATGGTAACAAAGCAATTTCAAGTATATTGTCAACTGTAGGGGAGAAAAATTGTTACAAATACATATTATTAATAACAGTTATGAGATCATATAATTGTGAATGTATATACGAAAAATTTATAATTAAAAAATTAAAAAAAATTTTAAAAAAATTCTCGAATGGGTCTGGTCTCCATTCTCAGCTAACCATGTCACAATTATACACATTAAGTGCAACCTAGGGTTTGTTCATGGGGATGCGGTGGCTCACTGGCTAAGACGCTGAGCTTGTTGATCAGAAAGGTCGGCAGTTTGACTCCCTAGTGCCATGTAACAGAGCGAGCTCCCGTTACTTGTCCCGGCTTTTGACAACCTAGCAGTTTGAAAGCATGTACAAATGCAAGTAGAAAAATAGGAACCACCTTTAGTGGGAAGGTAACAGTGTTCAGTGTGCCTTCGGCATTTACTCATGCTGGCCACATAACCACGGAGACGTTCTTTGGACAGCACTGGCTCTCCGGCTTAGAAACGGACATGTGCCCCCTAGAGTCTGGAACGACTAGCATGCCTGTACGAGGGGAACCTTCACCTTTAGGGTTTCTGTAAGCCAATCTGTTTAAAACCACCTACAGCTCAACAGGACATAACAACACAGCCTGAATGCACAGACCAGGATTGAGGATTTTGTATCTTTCTCTTGTGTGTGTGTGTGTGTGTGCTTTTTCTAAACCTGAATAATGCTGGTTTGGGTTGACAGATACCAGGCAGCATCATAGGGTGTTTTTTTTTTTAAACTGTGATCGGATTTAAAAAATATGTAAGGTAAGGATTGTATGTAGTAAACAAATTAGGGACCAGAGCCAAATGCATATAAAAAGGTTATATAATATATTGATAGAAACAGATTCTGAAACAGAGTTAGTTAAAGACTGTATGATAAAATGGGCACAAAATTTTGAAGAACCAATAATGATGGAAACATGGGAAAAGATATGGGTAAGAAACATAAAATTTACACAAGCCCAAAACTTGAGAGAGAATTTTTATAAGATGTTTTATAGATGGCATTTAGATCCTAAAAAATTAGCTTGTGTGTATCCGAACTTACAATCTAAATGCTGGAGATGTGATTATGCTGATGCTACGTATTCTCATATATGGTGGACTTGTAAAAAAGTCAAAGCATTTTGGATAAAAATATGGTGGATTATTCAAAATATTCTTAAAAAGAGGATAAAGTTTACTCCTCAGTTATTCTTCTTAGGTATAATTACAGATTTAGCAATTTAATAAATTTATATGCCGCCCAATCCCGTAGGACTCTGGGCGGCTTACAGAAAGATAAAAATTAAAAATAAAAATAAAGAGAGATACAATTAAAAAACAACATACCAGACATTCCGTTTAAGTGGGGCTGGACTGTGTTCAACAGCCCCAGGCCTGCCGGAACAGCCAGGTTTTAGTGGCTTTTTGGAAGGCCGAGAGGGTGGGAAGGGTTCGGATCTCTACGGGTAGATCGTTCCACAGGGCCGGAGTAGCTACAGAGAAGGCCCTCCCCCGAGGGGCCGCCAGCCGGCATTGTCCGGTCGACGGTACCCAGAGAAGGCCCAACTCGGAGATTGTACAGTTATAGAGACTAATTTGATTCTAAATTTAACAATGGCAGCAAGATTGTTGGTGGCCCAGTACTGGAAGAAGGAAGAATTGCCTACTATTCAAGAATGGACGTTAAAAGTAACAAACTTAGCAGAGATGGCTAAAATATCAGCATACCTCAAGGACCATTCAGATGAGAAGTACAAGTTGGAATGGAGAAGATGGATTGATTATATTCAAAATAAATATGGGACTGAGAAATTTCAGTTAGCTTATGAATGAATGAACAGGGAATGTTATAATTTATCTAAAGTTAGCTTTACATAAGGGGAGTTAAAGTACAAGCGAACGTACGATGCTAAAGTTAGTTAGTTTATTTTAGTATATGATTGATAAATGTTTATACCCTTTATTTGCTCTGGGAGGTTGTGGGGGGGGGAATGGGAGGGGATGTGGGATTGGGCAGCAGGGAGGGAAGGGGAAAGGTATACAATTGTAAAACTTATTAAAACTTTTCAATAAACAAATAAAAAAAAGGATTGTATGTAGTTTAACATTTGCTTTGGTTTTTGGTATAGTGCTTCAATTTTTTTTTCCTAATATGGAGACCGCCTGAGAGACCGCCTCCTGCTATTTACCTCCCAACGACCCATAAGATCGCACAGGTTGGGCCTCTTCCGGGTGCCGTCGACCGGACAATGCCGGCTGGCGGCTCCCCGTGGGAGGGCCTTCTCACCGGACTCGTGGAACGAGCTACCTTTCTGAGATCTGGACCCTCACCACTCTCCCGGCCTTCCGTAAAGCGACCAAGACCTGGCTGTTCCGGCAGGCCTGGGGCTGTTGATTATTTCCAGCCCCACCACTTGATGGAATGGATGTTGCATTGTTTTTTAATTCTGTATTTTTAAATATTTTTAAATGCTTTATTTTTTATTTGTTGTGAGCCGCCCAGAGTCTCTAGGGAGTGGGCGGCATACAAGTCCTGTTAGTTAATTAATTAATTAATTAATTAATTAATTAATTAATTAATTAAGGCTGATTCTGTAGGCTGATTAAAGAAACAGCTGGGAGATCAGTGGGAGGTTTTCCACTTCTGGTGCAGGTCAGGGGTTCCACCACAAAACCGCGCTCGACTAAACCGCGCCCGACTAAACCGTGTCGCTGACGTCATCTACAGGGCGACAACAGCGCGGAGACAGAAGCATGCTGTAAACCCTAAACCTAAAATTAACACCTAAACCTAAACCTAACCCCCCTAAACCTAATCCTAACCCTTAACCTAACCCTAAACCTAACCCTAAACCTAATCCTAACCCTTAACCTAACCCTAAACCTAACCCTAAACCTAATCCTAACCCTTAACCTAACCCTAAACCTAACCCTAAACCTAATCCTAAACCTAACCCTAACCCTTAACCTAACCCTAAACCTAACCCTTAACCTAATCCTAACCCTTAACCCTTAACCTAACGCTAAACCTAATCCTAACCCTTAACCTAACCCTAAACCTAACTCTAACCCTTAACCTAACCCTAAACCTAACCCTAAACCTAACCCTAAACCTAACCCTTACCTTAAGTTGAATCGGCTTGCTTTCACAGCGCTATTTAAAGCACCCTTCTTTCTCCGCGCTGGCTGTTGTCGCCCTGTTGATGACGTCAGCGACACGGTTTAATCGGGCGCGGTTTAGTCGAGCGCGGTTTTGATGGGTCACGCAGGTCAGTTGATAGCAGTGACTTAATCTCTAAGAAACTGTGCACTACCCACACTTCAGTCTCAAGTGCAGAGGCTGTGAAGCAAGGATGCTAAATAAATAAGCAAGCAACCGTATAAACAAAACCCCACGCAGACCAGCTCTAAAACCTGGAGCCAAGGACAACAGAACGCCTTTTGAGCTGTTCACTTCTCACCCTGCCTCCCTTACCTGCCACCAGGGTCGCTCTGCTTCAGCATCAGCAGGTACTTCCACTCCGTAACACTGCAGAGCAAGGTAGAGGACTGCCACAGCAATATGCTGTGGAGGGTGCTGGAGGCACAGAGGTCCATGGTAACTGTCCCGCAACAGAGCCCAAGCTGCCGCCGCCACCGGGGTGCGTTCCCAGCTATGCCGATTCATCCAGTGCTTCAGGGACAGTAAATAATGGAGAAGGTACTGCATAAAGAAAAGGACATCTTTTAGGGGTAACTGAAAACATTGTGACCCGACAAAAGGGCGAACAACAAAACCGCGCCCGACTAAACCGCGTCGCTGACGTCAACAGGGCGACAACAGCCAGCGCGGAGAAAGAAGGGCGCTTTACAATAGCGCGTCGAAAGAAAGCCCATTTAACTTAAGGTAAGGGTTAGGTTTAGGGTTAGGTTTAGGGTTAGCTTTAGGGTTAGGGTTAAGTTTAGATTTAGGGTTAGGTTAAGGGTTAGGTTTAGGGTTAGGTTTAGGGTTAGGTTAAGGGTTAGGTTTAGGGTTACTTTTACAGCGCGCTTCTGTCCCCGCGCTGTTGTCACCCTGTTGATGATGTCAGCAATGCGGTTTTGTCGGGCGCGGTTTTGTCATTCGCCCTTTTCCCGGTGAACCAAAAACATGGAGGTGGAGAAGGGGAAAAAAACTTGGTATCAACTTTCCCTGTAACAGGACTGTCCATTCAGTGCCTAAAGGCAGAGAAGTAAATATTTAACCCCCCCCCAATGTACTTCATGCACCCCATTTCTCTCTTATGTCCCTGCAACGTAGCCTAGACCTTATGGGGGTGCTGGAAGGAGACACGGAAGCAGAGCCCACGAAGCATGAGCAGCTCACACTGGACAACGCTGTCTCTCAGCTCCCAGAAATGTGTGTCCAGCTCCAGGGGGTCACTCCGAGGATGCAAGTACCTGAAAGGAGTAGAGAAAAACGCCAATCCTGAGCCGGTGAGATTTGAACCGCCGAGCTGCAGAACTAGCAGTCAGCTGAACTGGCTGCAGTACTGCACCCTAACCACTGCGCCACCTCGGCTCTTATGATTACAAACATAATCATTTGGTTCAGATCCTACTTCATCTCCAGGAGGAACATATAGTATACACAGCAATCCTCTCCTCATACTTTATCCTTCTGAGAACAGTTAGGTAAAACAATGGACTCAAAGCTCCCCAATATTATTACGACTGAGGTTTGAAGCTGGCCCTGCGATGTAGAACTTTTGCCCAATTCTGCTTTCTTCATCTAGAATAAAGGTAAGAAAATTTAACTGGGAGGAGGGGTTGGGCAGATTAAAAAGCTAAGCTTCAGATTCTTCATAGAATTTCAAGGGTTTTTTTTCCCAGAACTATTATTATTTGTAAGTTCAGTTGGGCTTATGCCCCCATCCTACTTCATGAAGATAATCTTGGCTGTCCAAACTTAACTTTTTTTTTTAACAGAAGTCTGAGCTCTCTGCAGGTTTAGGAGATTCTGCCAAATCCCACTAAGTTCTATATTAAAATTTAGGTTTACCTAATGACTATAATGTGCACTGGTATATCTTACAGCTTGGAACAGGTTACAGAATTCACATTACAAGATGTAGAAAAGACATTTGGCTTACATGATATTCACAGTTTATATCTCCAGGGCTCAGAGGCAATGAATAACAATTGTTCAGGAGAACTCAAAAGCACAAAAGTGTAATTTTCCTGTTCTATTTATGGACTTCCTGAGAAAACCTGACCAAAATAAGAATGGATGAGGTCTTTTCCTAATCCACAAGGTCTTTTGGGGTTCCTGAATCTTACAAAGAAGTCTTGTGTATTAAGATGACTTAACACAGTTGGAACTAAAGAATCAGATAAGGGATAACGTGCATTATAATTTAAAGCTAGTGGACCTATGATCTAAGCCAATCTTCTTCCATTTGCTATTCTTCCAAGTATGTGGGGGATGCTATAGCCAGAATTCCTAACTAGTATGACCAAATACTAGGAATTCCAAATTTTGAAAAACGCCAGGTCCACCTGGTTACCCATCCCTTGATTCAATGGCTACTTTTACTGTAGTAGAGGTCCTCTTTGCAATGGGAAATGCCAAGCTGCAGGAAACTGGCTTTGCTGATTCTAAGCAGCTACTTCTCATACATCCAGCCTGCCCTTCCTAACTACATATCCTGATCCCCATGCTTATTACCTGTGGCTCACATTGATGATGTCTCTTATCCGCAAATGCTGTTCTTCTACCTTCCCAGCCAGATACAGTGCAGCCATAGCTACCAAGTAAGGGTCATATGGCTCCAGAGGCACCTCCATAAAAAATCGGTGATAAATGGTGCACGCTGTTGCAATAGGGACAGAGCGCAGGCTTAACTTCACACCTGTTAGCAGAAAAGATTAACAGATTAACAGAGTTGGAAGGGAACTTGTAGGTCATCTAATCCAAGCAGGAGACCCAACACTATTTTTGACAGATGGCAGTCCACTCTCTTTCCTTGAAAGCTTCCAGTGATGAAGCTCCCACAACTTCTGAAGGCAACTTCTGTTCCATTGGTTCTGTTTCCATCCATTATTCCACGTCTGACCTTCAAGTGCTTTGGAAAATAGCTTGACCCCCTCCTCTCTGTGGCAGCCCCTCAAATATTGGAAGATGCTATTATGTCTCCCCTGGTCCTTCTCTTCACTAGACTAGCCATGCTTGGGTCCTGCAACCGTTCATTGTACGTTTTAGCATCCAGTCCCCTAATCATCTTGATTGCCCTTCTCTGCACACTTTCTAGAGCAGGGGTAGTCAACCTTTTTATACCTACCACCCACTTTTGTATCTGTTAGGAGTAAAATTTTCTAACCGCCCACCGGTTCCACAGTAATGGTGATTTATAAAGTAGGGAAGTAACTTTACTCTATAAAATTTATAAAGCAGAGTTACACCAAACCCCTACCGCCCACCAAGAAAGCTGGAACGCCCACTAGTGGGCGGTAGGGACCAGGTTGACTACCATGGTTCTAGAGTCTCAACATCTATTTAAAGTGTGGTCACTAACACTGGATGCATTACTCTAGGTGTGGTCTTACCGAGGCTTTATAGAGTGGTATTAGTACCTACTTTATCTTGACAGTATCTCCCTATTAATGCAACTTAGAATTACATTGGCTTTTTGGCTGCTGCCGCACACTGTTGGCTCATATTTAATTGGTTGTCCATTAAGACTCCAAGATCCCTCTCACAGGTATTGCTATTAAGCCTGGTTTCACCCAGTCTATATGCATATTTTTGGTTTTCCTACAGGCTTACAGGAGATTCAGCAAGGAATTTCATGAAAGAATAAGGAAGAATGAATCGAGACACAACTTCTTGACTCAGAAATGACCAGGATCCACAAACGGCAGTAGATATAAGATTGTTTTGCTATTGGAGAGATACAGGTTGATAGATGGAAGAGTATAATTCAAAATTAGCTACACTTAGTTAAATTCAGTGATAATAGGTATAGTTAAATAAAAATTGATAATGATAGTAATGTATACAATGTTGAGCTGTTATGATAAGTAATAATTGGATATGAGAAGGGAAGGTTAGAAATATTTTTGGACTATATATAAAGATTATTAATAACAATAATAAAAAAGAACAAAATTAGACACAGTTATGTTTTAACTAATAGGGGGGAAATGTTATGAAATAGGATATAGTTAAATAAAGAAAGGATCATGATAATAAATTATATACATGGAAGATTAGAAAATTTTGGTATTAAATATTATGGATGTTTAGCTAAAACAGGATATGAGGATTTAATGTTAATGGAGGATTTTATAAATAAGTAAATGAAATGCCAGCATGTGGTTATGGATTAAATCTTGGTATATTTTAGGATGAAGGACATTTAAATAACTATAGTCAAATAAAAGTGGAGGTATGATGATGGTAATATAATAAATATTTGAGTTAAGATATTTGAATTAATATGAATTATATTTGATGACGGTGGAAGAGATGCACAAAAGCCTTTGGTAACCAGCTGATACACTTTCTACAGTATGTAAAGAAGGAGGATTTGTATGTTGGTTTTGAAGTCTATAAGTCTACTGCTAGTCTACTGCTATTGAAAATAAAAAAAATCTTTACTGTTGTAATATGGTTCCTTGTGTAGGTGTGTGTCCTCCATGGCCTAGGTCACACTAGGGCCTGCAGGGTCACGCTGAATCACACAGGAGACAACTGGCTCCGAGAAAGCCATAACATCCTGATAGTGAATAACATAACATTCTGAGATGTGCCCTACCAATGACGCCCAGGATTTGACCATATATAGAGAGAACTTTCCTGAAGCAGTAGATTAGAAATTGTACTGTTACAGGCTGACTACAAGCAGAGAATGTAAGGTAAAGCCCAGTGGTGAAATTCATTTTTTTTTTTACTACCAGTTCTATGAGCATGGCATGGTGGATGTGGCAGGGGAAGGATACTACAAAATCCCCATTCCCTCCCCACTCCTGGGGGGGAAGGATATTGCAAAATCTCCATCCCCACCTCACTCTGGGGCCAGCCAGAGGTGATATTTGCCGGTTCTCCGAACGACTCAAAATTTCTGCTACCTTTTCTCCAGCACCTGTCAGAACCTGCTGAATTTCATCCCTGGTAAAGCCCACCAGGAAGTTCATCTACACAAAATTAATGGAAGTTGAAATTAATAGAAATTGACAAGATCTGTCCTACTTGCAGAGTTCTTGTTGTAAAGCTGTTTAGGAATGCGAGATTTGAGGCCTAGTGGAATTGAAACAACACTGCCAAACAACACAGCTAAGATTCTAGGAAAATGGGAGTTGTAATGGTTCAAAATCCAAGTATTTTTATCCAGTTCCTCCATCAGAAATAAACCAGTTCCCACTTTCTAGAATTCTCACTAATAAATGCAAACACATTGGAAATGTCTGCACGTGTCTACTCAAGTATCAGACATGACTAAAGCTAAATAAGAAATAGGGTAAGTCATATCTATTTCATATTACTTCATGAAGGCTACCAATAGCAATAGCAGTTAGACTTATATACCGCTTCATATGGCTTTCAGCCCTCTTTAAGCCGTTTACAGAGTCAGCATATTGCCCCCAACAACAATCCGGGTCCTCATTTCACCCACCTCGGAAGGATGGAAGGCTGAGTCAACCTTGAGCCGGTGAGATTTGAACCGCTGAACTGCAGATAACAGTCAGCTGAAGTGGCCTGCAGTACTGCACCCTAACCACTGTGCCATCTCGGCTCTCCATCAATCTAACATCTTGTATTGTCTTTGACTTTAGGCCTATCCAGTTAAGTCCCTCTAACTCCAAGTGCCTCACAGATTGGCACTTTCTCCCAATACAGCAAATCCTTTTTCATAGGAATTGGACTAACCAAGGAAGGGAGATATTTTAATCAGCAGTAGCAACTCTTAGCTCACCTGCTTCCATGATGAACCTGCAGACTTTGAAGTGAATTCTGACATTTGCAGACAGCTGGCTGGTTTCATGCAGCCTAGTGGGATTCATGGATGTTGGTTAGTGACAGAGGATCTGAGCATAAGCAAGAGAAACAGTCAGTCAATTTAGCAAACGCTCTTTACAAAACTTATATTCTTCTCTCTACAAACAAAACTCTCCTCACAAGTTGCTATTAACCACATTCTACTTCGTTTCACTTTTTAACTGAAACTCAAGCATCAGCTACCCATGTTTTTCTACTCCAGGGTGAAGATAATCTAGGAAGAGTTACATTTTCTCAGTAAATTGAAGGACACTTGTAGAAGAAAGATAATAGCTTTCATCTTCTTATACAACCAACTAGAAATATGGGGTAGGAGCACTATAGAACTCCTAGGAGGAAGGACTGTAGCAGTAGCCTTCGCAACCCTATTGATCCTGTGGAATATTAAAACTTAAATACTGCCTCTGAAAACTTGCTAATATTCTTCTGAATCTACATTTAAGGGAAAGGGTGAATAGTACAGCAATATGTTTTACACAGAGATCTTTGGCAGAAGTGGACCAAAAAGTAAGGCTGCGGAGCTTCAGTCTGGGGATAGCAGACAATGGCTGAATTGATGCAGTCTGATGTTATCATATAATTAATTGAATCGTGTATTTAAAGGCCACTGCAACTGTGCCATTAGTTCTGCACGCAAAAATAGCAGTGTTAATTTTTAAGGGGATAGGTCCTCAACAGTAACATTTTGAGAGAGATGAAGAGGAGGGAAGAGACAAAAAAAAATCACTTAATAACTGTTTCATGGGTAGAAAATGTAAATACATCAAATGAGCACTATAACACTATAGGCATTATGCACCATTAATGAGTACAAGTTCCTCTTCTAACAGGGTGTGTGTGTGTGTGCGCGCGCGCATCTATCTATCTATCTATCTATCTATCTATCTATCTATCTATCTATCTATCTATCTACCTACCTACCTACCTACCTACCTACCTACCTACCTACCTACCTATCTATCTTATAAAATCAAAGATAATTGTGTTTTCATTATTTACAAAATCCTGAGAATGAATCGTCATCAATCTATAACCGTGTTTCTCAACGTTGGCAACTTGAAGATGTCCGGACTTCAACTCCCAGAATTCCCCAGCCAGCAAAAGCTGGCTGGGGAATTCTGGGAGTTGAAGTCCGGACATCTTCAAGTTGCCAACGTTGAGAAACACTGATCTATAACTAGATTATGCCTAGTTATAACAGACCCTATGGAAGTGTTCTTCAATCTGGGGTCCTCCACCTGCCATTGAAATGAGCTACCTTGATTCTTAAGACAAAATGAACAAAGAGTCAGTTTGGCCAGGACACATCAGCGTCGCCATTCCCAACATCTGAACGGCATCCTAAGGGGCAACGAGACCCCCAACCCACCCCCAACCTCTTGGGCACCAGGGACCGGAGCGGGCGTGGTTTTGCGTGCTGCCTGCATCCCACGAAGGGGGCTTCGCTTGTTTGCGCCGACCGGTTGCTGGGGAGATCCTCATCCTAGGGTGACCCGCCCACCCCTATCTTTCCAGACCCGGAGGGTCTATTCAGGACCGGCCAGAAGTCGAAACTTTCGCGCCGTCATGAATTTGATTCCCCCTGCAGGAGATGGTTGCATTGGATCTCACCTAGTACGCTCGGCCACTAGGATGGCGGACGGTTCGCGCCCCGGGAAAGCCCCCGGGCACTTGCAGAGAAGAGAGCACAAGTAGGCGCCGTCGAACCCCTTCTTGCTCAGTCTCTGTCCCGGTGGTCTCCTCGTACCCGGTTCACAGCCACTCCCGGGACCACCCTCGGGCATGTCTCCCCCCGGCTCTCTGTCCTTTAACTCGGCTGGAGAGAACCAGAGCGGGTTCGGTAGTCGCGTTGGGCTTCGTCCTCCGGCTTCCCCCCCCCCCACCGAAACGCCCGGGACGAGGCGCAAAGAGGAGCCTCCCACCCCGCCGCCGAAAGCAGCAGCGGCGGCCGATGCGCCCACGTGCACCAAGTCACGTGAGAGAGAGAGAGAGGGGGGAAGGGCGGGGCCTGCCGAGGGCGCGCGCTCCAGCCTTTGCGCGGAGGGTTGCGTTTCGGCGGGCCCTCTCTCGCGCGCGCGCGTGCGCAGTGCCTCACGGAGTAATCGATCAATGGAAGAGAACGCGCTGGGCCTTTTTGTTTTCCGGTTTTGTTTCGTTTTTCTTTTTCCTTTTCGCATCCTACGCAACGGGAGTAGTATTGTGAATAGCGTTGTGAAAACATTTCGTAACAAACAGCACTAATGTTAAAAACTGGCCGCTGAGCCAAAAAAAAAAAAAAAAAAAACCATTCCTTGGCTGCTGTGTGTAAAACTATTGTGCGCACAGAGCGTTACAACTCTCTCTCACACACACCCCCAATAACTAACCTTAAGACTGTGTGGGAAGTTATCATCCAGCCCTCTCCCAGAAAAATTAAATATCCTAGGAAATATTGAAAAGGCAGAATATTTCTCTGGATGTGAAAAGAAAGAAACATGTTTCAAAAGACAGAATAGCTGCCTGTAGCTTTCTGCTCATCCCCAGCTAATGGGCCATTAAGATGGCCAGGCTAGCCCACTTTACATAATAAAGACTTCTCCTCATTGCAGCTGTAGGGGGAAGGGATATTACTCAACTGACCACATGGCAACTGAGAACTGGTCACAGCCTAGAGAGTAGCCCCCTGCATGGCCCCATGGGAGTCTGACAACCAATCAGAATACATTTCTTACACAGGAACAGGAAACAGAGAGGTGGGACTAAACGGTATAAAAAGCCTAGCAAGCCCCTCCCTCAGCCCTTCTCTTCTTCTCCACCAACATTGAAGCATGTGATCACCTTTTCTGGTCAGGGCTCAACCCATGTGGCCCTGTCCAACAATAAACCACCTTTCCAAGCAGCCTCCATGTCTCCAGTGTCTTCTTCCCCACTTGGAGCTGAACCCAGAAGGACATTTCTTTCAACAACTGTTTACTGTCGACCTCACCCTATTCCTCAGAGGTCCGTAAAGGGGTCGTGCATAAGCGCACTAACATCCCTGTCCTATTGTCCCCGTTTTTCGAACCCATTTCCTGTGTTCGCGTCCATGTGTTGGAAGAAATGTCCTTCTGGGTTCGGCTGCAAGTGGGGAAAAAGACACTGGAGACACGGAGGCTGCTTGGAAAGATGGTTTATTGGTGCTAATGGTTCTAATCCTGTCTTGCGTTTTGTTAATTCCTCTGCCCTAAAATACTTCCCATGGAGCTG
Organism: Thamnophis elegans; assembly: GCF_009769535.1. NCBI lineage: Eukaryota > Metazoa > Chordata > Lepidosauria > Squamata > Natricidae > Thamnophis > Thamnophis elegans. Next base: position 8,839,892 of record NC_045542.1, read on the forward strand.
GGATTTACTGTAATTTCCTATTTTTACATTTTTGCCCTGAGCTAATCAATCTTTGTTGCCACCCTGACCTTTTCCTTTGCTTAAGGGTAACTTCTTCCTGCCCTTCCTAGGTCTTTTGTATTATTTTCTACTCTGCAGCTATTCCTAATTGTCCTGATATTTGTCCAGAATGCAGCCGCGTGAGTGATCGTGGGTGTACCTCGGTTCACCCACGTAACACCTATCCTCCGCGAGCTGCACTGGCTGCCTATTGGTCTCCGGATACGCTTCAAGGCCCTAGTCGTCACTTATAAAGCCCTTCATGGTATTGGACCTGGGTACTTGAGAGACCGCCTGCTGCCAATTACCTCCACTAGACCGATTAGATCCCACAGATTAGGCCTCCTCCGAATTCCATCCGCCGGCCAATGCCGACTGGCGACTACCCGGAGGAGAGCCTTCTCTGTGGCTGCTCCAACCCTCTGGAACGATCTCCCCGTGGAGATTCGAACCCTCACCACCCTCCAGGCCTTCCGCAAAGCTCTTAAAACCTGGCTGTTCCGACAGGCCTGGGGCTAAAGAGCTGTTGCCCCCGTCTCGAATGGTATGACTGCTGTGAGTTTTAAATTATATATTGTTATGCTTGTTTTTTAAATTTTTGTCTGTATCCCCCTTCCCCGGTTCGAGTTGTGAGCCGCCCTGAGTCCCCTTCGGGGGAAAAGGGCAGCATATAAATACAATAAACTGAACTGAACTGATATCCTGGTAATTATTCTCAGGAAGTTTCTTTTAGAATGTATATGCTGGCTTTGTTATTCTAGTGACTTCCAGTTTGGTTATGGGCTGTACTGGTCTACCTAATACTACACTTGTCTTGGTGAAGTTCCCTTCCCACAGTTGCATTCCTGAAAGTATGTAAGTATGTAATCCTCCCCACCCCCCAGCAGCTTATGATCTTTCCTCTGGTATCCTGCAGGTGTTTGAGTCAATGAGTCAGCTTTCTGCTTTTGCTTTTCTAGCAATAGCAATAGCAGTTAGACTTATATACCGCTTCCTAGGGCTTTCGGCCCTCTCTAAGCGGTTTACAGAGTCAGCATATTGCCCCCAACAACAATCCGGGTCCTCATTTTACCCACCTCGGAAGGATGGAAGGCTGAGTCAACCTTGAGCCGGTGAGATTTGAACAGCCGAACTGCAGAACTGCAGTCAGCTGAAGTAGCCTGCAGTGCTGCATTTAACCACTGCGTCACCTCGGCTCTTTTCTAGCCACTTTGCCTCCTTCAACACACTGCCTTGGCATTTGCATGCATCATCTCGGGAAGTAGAGATGGCAGCCAAGGTCTGCCTTGGCAAGCCTTCAGTTTCATTCATATATCAGATCAAGGACAGAGTTGAAGGGAGAATAGACGGCAAGGAGATAGGTGTGATGAAGAAAGCTCGGTCATTGGTGCTATGCCGAGGGTGTCAAACTGGTGGCCCACGGGCCGGGTGCATCACATGGAGGCCACACCCATCCCAGCTCCACAAATGGGGAGGGGGTGGTGGTGTCACGAAATGTCACGTGACAGCAACACAACACAGCAAGTTAGATACCCATGTGCTATGCTGAAGACCCTGCTGTAATAGCTTAAGATTCAGATGATTGGCAAGTTCTCGTAACGGAAGTCAAGCGACACAGTGGAAAAAAAAATGGCACTAACTATAAAAAAGACCAAATTAATGGCAATAGATAAGGCAGCCAGTTGTAGAAATGGCAAAAAATGAGGTTTCTGCCTTTATATTCTACTATTAACTGTAAATGAAGCAGTAGTCAAGAAATATGCTGCAGACGAGCCCTTGTTAGAGCAGCCTTGAAGACCCTGGAGAAGATGTTCAGATGTTGAGGTGTGTCTCCATCTACAAAGATCAGGATTTTGCAGGCAATGGTGCTTTTGTGACACTTTATGGAAGTGAAAGTCGGACTTTGAAAAAGCTGGATAGCAAGGGTATTTACACTTTTGAACTTTAGTGTTGGAGAAGGCTCATGAGAATGTCATAGATAGCCGATAAAGCAGCCGTGAAGTGAGATTTGGACATTAAGTGTGAAACCTACTGGGTCAGGCTGGACAGCCTCTTAGAATCCTTTTACTTCTATATTAAAAGTCACATAGACAAGAGTTGGAACTTGCAATAGAATAACAGGGACAGTTAGAAGTTACTTAAAGGAAGTGTCCCCATTCACTAACCACAGGATGTTCTCGCCAACGTCCCTATGTCAAAACTTGAGTTAAAAGTCCAAACCACAAAGTTCAATTAAAGTTCGTTAATAACACGTAAGCCATACCTGAAACAAAAGGAGAAGTAAGACCCTCATCTCCTGATAAGGCTTTCTCCTCAAGGTAACCACTAAGAAATGTGTTAAGTATTTCCGTGTTGCAATGCTTTTGAGAATGTATAAGAACGTGTGCTTCGATAATTAAGGGTGTTCAGAACTTGCAATGTTAGTCATAGGCTAGCTTTCTGAACCTGGCTGCCAAATAAACTTTTCCTGTATCCTGAGAAGTCTAACGCCTGTCATTTTCTGCAACACCAAGGAAACCAATAAAGGTATCATTGAAAAAATAAACCTGGAAATCTCACTCGGGGCAAAAATAACAAGATTCCAGTTATCATATTTTGGACAAATTATACAATGACCCAGCTTCCTTGAGGAGTCCATAATGGTGGAAGGAAAGAGAATAAGAAGAGTTTCAACAATGAGGTGGATGAACTCAATAAGCAATGATGGCCACTACTGAAGAGCAAGTTTGAGGACAGATCATCCTGAGAAAGTTTATCCATGTGACTGCTAAAAGCTGACACCATCCTGATGACACATAAACAACTGAATGGAAAAGAGGAAGCAATAGCCATGGCTTGATACCTAGAATTAATTCACTTTTTTCAAACTCACGGATATGCTGGCAGCTCTGTTGCTGGATGCTAACTAGTAACAGCTCCTCTTCCATATCTTTTTGAGAGCCTTAAAGTCAGTGGTGGGATTCAGCCAGTTCGCACCTATTTGGGAGAACCGGTTGTTAACTTTCTAAGCAGTTCAGAGAAGCGGTTGTTGGAAGAAATCTCCTTTTGTTTTTTCCCCACTTTACAGGGCTAATCCTGTAAGGAAGGCAGGAAGGAAACATTCTGGTGGTGTTCTAGCCTAATCTTTATTGCCCTGCTTACAGAAACTGCCTCTCCGGTTAACCCTTATTACATGGCCGAAGCGCCCATCAACGTGAGTGATGTTGAGTTGGCCGTGCCCACCCAGTCACATGACCACTGAGCACCGCCTATGCAGCTGGTCATTAGGGCAGAGAACCGGTTGTTAAATTATTTGAATCCCACCACTGCTTAAAGTACCGTAAAAACCAGCCAGGTTTCAGCCCACTTTTTTTCGAAATTATCTCCCCAGATTTAACATCCCATTTCTACTCCCTTATGTACACATCTAAAGCTTTACTATGCTACCAGCTTACTACTTGTAGCAGTGTTATTGTTGTTTTTGAAAATTATAGCCAGAAAATGCTTGTAAAAGTATAACTGTTCTCAGATGAATATTTCCTTTCTGGTGGGATCCATGATTGCTGGGAAGTAAAACACGAAAGGTTGAGAAATACTGAATTAGAAAAGCACAGCTAAGTAAATAAGTACAGGTAATCCTCAACTTACAACAATTCACTTAATGGCCATTCAAAGTTACAACAGCACTGAAAAAAGTGGCTTATGACCATTTTTCACACTTATGACCCTATGACCATAGCATCCCTATAGTCATGTGATTTACATTCAGATGCCTGACAACTGACTCGCATTTATGACAATTGCAGTGTCCTGGGGTCATGTAATACCCTTCTGACAGGTAAAGTCAATGGGAAAACCAGATTCACTTAATAAGTGTGTTACTAATTTAACGGCTGCAATGATTCATTTAACAACAGTAGCAAAAAAGAAGTCATAAAATGAGGCAAAACTCACTTAACAAATTTGTCAGCCACACATACATTGGGCTTAATTGTTGTTGTAAGTTGAGGACTCCCTGTATAATACAACATAGATTAGAAACAATTGTAAAAGATGCATGAAAATAATTCACTAGAGGGTGCTGTTTAAAATTCATTTACAAAATGAATGGTTTCATTTGCCAGGGCAATTTCAGCTTTTTCAATATAAACAAATTTTCTAGAAGTAAAATCCATTGACTGAAAGCAGTTGGTTTTAACATCTAAGTGTAGGAAGCACCCATCTCTCTCCGAGGAAAATGAAATTATTCTAGGAAATATTAAAAAGGCAAAATATTATATTTTCCATAAAGGACATGTTTTCTCAAGACAAACTGAGATCCTCAGCTGGAATGCCTGAAAAAGCCCCAAAAATGGCCAAAGTGTGTTTTTGGGCCATTTGGGGGGACCAAAAACTGCCAGAAAACGGCTTGGGTTAAGGGTCAAGTGTTTGGGGGGCTGATTTGGTCATTTTGAAAGTTGAGAACATGTGATCACGTTTTATTTTCATGTGTGCTGTGAGATTGCTCACACCTAAACAATTACAGGGTATTGATAAAGCAGAATACTGTGTATGCACTACTTTTCTGTGTTACTGTGCATATATCCAAATAAATCCTTATAATTCACTTGCAGGAAGTTAGCATCCACCCCGCTCCTAGAAAAACGAAATATCCTGGGAAATATTGAAAAGGCAGAATATTATATTTCCCTGGATCAGAAATGGAGAAACATGTTTTTAGGCAGGAAGCAGACTCGTTCTTAATAGCTCCCACCTTTGTGGGCCATTTAAAAAGCCTGGGCCAGTCTATTCTACATAACAAATATTTCCCCCTTAAGTTGCAGGGTGATGGGATTAAGACATGATAGTATTAGCCCTTTACCCATCTCACCACAGGGCATCTAGGAAGAAGCAATGCTCATCCAAACATGGACTCACAGCCTACAGAGTTGCCCCAGCATGACCCCATGGGAGTCTGACAGCCAATCAGAATACAAGATCAAGATCAAAAGCCAGAGAGGGCATAAACCCAGGAACTTTCAGCATCTCTGCCTCTTTTTCTTCTTCATCCAAAATCTGGAAGCATGTGATTCCCCCTTTTCTGTTCAGGAACTCAAGCCATATGATCCTGTTCACTGTTAAACTATCTTTCCAAGCAGCCTCCATGTTTCTGATGTCTTTTCCCCCATTTGGAACTGAATCCAGAAGGACATTTCTTCCAACACACTTCCCAAATACTTCCATCTTTTCCTCCCTGTCTGTTTCAGTTAGGGCAGGATGCCAAGGGAGAAATAATTAAATAATTAAATAATACATTGGAAAAAAGTATAATCCTACAGAGAGTGTTCATTTATCTTACCTCACTGGAACATTTTCTAAGAAGGATATTTAAAATGTTCCTTAGCATCCCAGTCAGATCCTAGATCAGGGATAGATAATCAATAGACTGTATGTACACCCTCCAACGAGCTTTGGAAGTGCAATTTAAGGTGACCAGACGTCCCGCTTTTGGTGGGACAGTCCCGCTTTTGAACGATTTGTCCCACGTCCCGCGGCGTTTTAAAAAGTCCCGATTTTTTTAAAAAAATCAAGAACACCCCCCCCCCCCCCCGGTCAATGGTGTCCCTCTTTACCAATGTTAAAATCTGGTCACCTTAATTTAGGCCCATTTTCAAGCTTTAGCATGGTTCCAAGTATGGGAATGGAATTAACATTTGGGAATCCATGTGTTCTTTTCCATAACTTTATTTCGCCCTCAAAGGCAGAGAAATGTCATCTATATCTCTCCCAGTGTCACAGCATCAACAGAGGGCTTAAAGCATCAGTTTCCAACCTCCGGTCTGTGGCCCAGCATCGTTCCATGGCATACCAGAAACCAGGCCACGCAAACAAGCGAAGCAGGCAGTATGGAAAACCACATCCCGTCTGGTCCATGGAAAAAACCTTTCTCCAAGGAACCAGTCCCTGGTGCCCCAAAGGTTGGTGGGCACTGGCTTAAAGCCTCTCAGAAGCGTAGAAGTTATGAGTTGTGATCTCTAAGCTCTCAAACATTGCTCATTCCAGGACTAGATTTCAGGGGTATGCAAACAAGTCAGTTGAATCAGAAAACAAGAGAGCATATTTCCAAATCGACCAGGTTTAGCGCATATTCAGTTCCACAAGAGAGTAGGATAAACACTAAGCTCAGTAGAACTCAAGAGGTTTTTTTTTTAAAATGCCTGGTTATAGTAAGCCACTATGACAATGAATTGTCTCCTCTTCATACTATGAGATGCATGAAGAGGTCTTGCTTACATCAGAGTGCTGAGAATTGGAGAAGCACACTGCCAATTGACTGCAAGCTCTTTGTGTACTATATTAGCAGAAATACACTGGATGTGTAATACCAAGTGGGAGAAAGGCAACGGCTTTTAAAATAAAATAGTTAAATGTGCTGATGAAAGAAATGTCCTTCTGGGTTCGGCTCCAAGTGGGGGAAGATGCTATTGCTATCTAAAAAAATGCAGTATTACCATCATTATTCTCATCTTCCTTATTACCTATCTTCTTACGACTATAACTTTGTTGCTTATCACTATTATTGTATGTACACTGAGAGCTTATGCACCAGAAACAAATTCCTTGTGTGTCTAATCACATTTGGCCAATAAAGAATTCTAAATATATAAGGTTAGAGCAGTGTTTCTCAACCTTGGCTACTTGAAGATGTCTGGACTTCAACTCCCAGAATTCCCCAGCCAGCATTTGCTGGCTGGGGAATTCTGGGAGTTGAAGTCCAGACATCTTCAAGTTGCCAAGGTTGAGAAACACTGGGTTAGAGCTTGAGACTGGAGCAATAGGCTCCACCAAGGTCCTCCATTCCGGCGGGAAAATACTTGAAGCTGATTGGCTGAGCCCTCTGGCAGCTCCCTATAAAAGGGCAAGCTATCAGACAGGCCAGTGGGACATACATAGTTTGTTGAATAAAGAGCTGTTGTTGTCACTGAAGCCTGAGTCCTGTCTCCTCCATTCACCATATTTAACATATAAAATAAAGTTCTTCCCATTTCCCTCCATGATAGCTGGCGATAGCTTTAGCACCACATTCATTGAATTCATTGAAAGCCCTCCCTGATTTTCTATCTGTTGTTTCTCTTTTACAAATAGAACAAAACACCCAAAGTCTGCAGCGGAGAGGATGGTATGTGTATCTGTTAATAATCGCAAACCTTTAAACAGATCTAATAAAAGTTATGCAAATGAATCCATTGCTTCATTAATGTCTTCTTGGCTCCTTTATAGGCATACCCAGGGGTGGGTTCCTGCCAGTTCTAACCTATTCTATAGAAGAGGTTCCACACATCTACCGTGCCGTTTAGAACCGGTTCCAGCTCCCTCCCCCCTGCCCGCCGGCATATCATCAAGATGAAGAGCGAGAGGAGGAATTCTGGGAGTTGAAGTCCACAAGTCTTAAAGCTATCAAGTTTGAACACCCCTGGGGTTTTTTTTCCTAAAGGGTTAGGGCTGCAAGGCTCTTGTAACTTGACAGCTTTAAGACTTGCGTGCTTCAAATGCCAGAGTTTCTGAGCCAACATTTTGGTTGCTAAGCAAGAGCGTTGTTAAATGAGTTTCACCACATTTTATAAGTTGGCCATGCCCACCCAGTTACATGACTGCCAAGCCACTCCCACTCGGTCACATGGCTACCAAGCCACTCCCACCCAGTCACATGGCCAGCAAGCCACTCCCACCCGGTCACATGGCCAGCAAGCCACTCCCACAAAGCAGGCCACACCTACAGAAGAGGTTCTAAAAAAATTTGAAACCCACCACTGGGCATACCTACATAGTTTTCTTGGCAGCAAACAGAAGTATAGTACCATCTTGTACCAATTATCTGGACATACCTTTAACAATCTTTGGACCATTATGCTATTATCCACTTTTAATGTCAATACTTTTAAATTATATTTTAATGTTAGTATTTTTTAATATAGTGTAAAAACTAATGTATATTGCTGGTTTTTGATCGTAATAAAGATCTTACTTACTTGGCAGCAAACAAATGTATTGCCATCGCTGTCTTCCTTTTCCCTCCCTGATTTTTTAGTCTGGCCATATAACTGTTTTTTCCTAGCAGTCTCCCATCCATGTATTAACTAAACCCAACTGTACTTAGCTTTTGATCCCACACACAATTAGTTGCTGCCTCCTGCTGAGAAATACCGTATTTTTCTCTCCATAAGACGCACTTTCCCCCCCTCAAAAAAGTGGGTGGAAATGTCTGTGCGTCTGATGGAGCAAATATGGCGAATAGCAGCCGGGTCGCACAGCAGGGTCCTTTTACAATGCTGAACACCATCTCTTCTGTCTCTTTTTCGCAGTGCAGGAGTCAATAGATAGAGCTGGCACATGAGAGAACGCCTATCTATGGTCCTTTTAGGCTCCACCTCCTGCCTTCATTATGCTGCTATTCCATATTAGGCGCACCTTATTCACAGTGAGATGGCGCTCCTTATTCATATTTTTTTCTTGTTTTCCTCCTCTAAATCTAGGTGCATCTTATAGTCAGGTGAGCCTAATAGTGCGAAAAATAGAGTATTTTTTTTAAGCATCCCGTCTTATCTTGCAAGTCAGTACAGATAGTCCTTGACTTACAACCCTTCTTTTAGCAATCATTCTAAGTTACCATAGCACTGGGGAAAAGTGGCTTGCGACTGGTCCTCACACTTATGACCTGTCACTGCATGCCAACAGTCATGTGATCAAAATTCAGGTGCTTGGCAATTATTTACGACATATGCAGCTTTCCTAGCCAGCTTCCAACAAGCAAACTCAATGGAGAAAGCCAGATTGGCTTAACAACCAGTAATTCATTAAGAACTGCAGTGATTCGCTTAACAAATATGCCCCCCCCTCAAAAAAATAATAATCCGATGCACCTCACTTAGCAACCGCCTTGCTTAGCAACAGAAATTCTCGTCCCAACCATGTATACATGCCTGTTCCCAATATTTCTGTGGAGTAGATTAGGCCTAAAAGTAGTGAGCTTTGGTAAATTTCTCTACTGAAGATTTAGTAAGAATTTTGGCCTTAGGGATAATCTATATAGACTAAGGTAGGAAATGAGACTTCACGCTAAAAATCTATCTTTATTATATAATTATGATCAAAAATACAAAAGGTGGATATTACCCAAATGTTCACACACACAGTTCCTTTTCAGGCACTTTTGCCAGAAGCTTTTCAGATCGCAGATGCTTGTGAAAGGGATTGGCTAGCCATGGCAGTCTTACCCAAAAGCCAATATCATGGAGGGGGGGGGGGGGGAACTACCCTAATAAGACCTCCAAGTTTCCATCTTTCGTGGACTTGAATATCATTCCAAGACTGGGATCATCATACCTCTTGCTAAAACAAAAAACAAGGATGACAAAACTGCCATTACCGGCCTCACAAAACAATCACCGCTAAAGTCAAATGTAATTATGACTTAGTGTGATGTGTGAAGGCAGCCAAAAGTTTGCTAATCGCTTCTGAAATGGTTCCCAGTATTATTGTGGCTGTAAAGACATCTGGAGGTTCAATAGCAGATGGAGAGATACCGGTAGGTGGGAACGGGTCTGGATGAAAAAGCATGTTGCCCCAGCCTTGTTCCATCTGGTGAAAGCAACGAAGGTTACATAGCAAACCCTTTTTCCTTAAGCACTGACCTTCCCACAAAACTATATATCAGTGTTTCTCAACCTTGGCGACTTTAAGTCCTGTGGACTTCAACTCCCAGAATCCCCTGGGAGTTGAAGTCCACAGGACTTAAAGTCGCCAAGGTTGAGAAACACTGCTATATATCATCCAAAGAAGCATGAAGTCAATTCTACATATAAGGAGAAATAGAAAGGGCCATAGAGTTGCAGAGTAAACAGGTTCCCACATTTCCTGTTACCATGGTTTCCATTCCCAGCTGGGGGATTCTGGGAGTTGAAGTCCACAGGATTTAAAGTCGCCAAGGTTGAGAAACACTGCTATATATCATCCAAAGAAGCATGAAGTCAATTCTACATATAAGGAGAAATAGAAAGGGCCATAGAGTTGCAGAGTAAACAGGTTCCCACATTTCCTGTTACCATAGTTTCCATTCCCATACGTGCCAGTTTGCTACGAAAAAGGCTTTTCCCTTGATTTTCTTCATCGGCTGGAGGAAGGTAAAGAGAACAGCTTTGCCTGAGAGATGATACCACTTAGCTAGAAATGATGTTGTTTTTCCAGCATCCTGCAGGAGATTCAGCCAGGGAGGGAGGGAGGGATCTACAGCCTAAGAATCAATCAGACCCATTAGGGCTACATCAAGCAGCTCGCCTTTTAAATATCTCAGGTATCACGTCTCCTTGAAGTCACCGCAGATCACAGGAAAGGGGGCAGAAGGCTAACTGCATACCAGAGTCCCCTGGGGGAGGAATGGAGAAGGAAACATTGCAGGTCAAGGGGGGAGAGAGAGGGAGAAGGGGAAGGGGAAGAAAGAAAAAGGAGATTCGAAAAAGTTTGTTGAGCAGAAGTACTGACAGCATACATCTTTGCCATTATGATTATCACCATCCTGCTATTTGATCATGATCTCACAAAGGGCTTGTTCTACTGTAGGAAGTTATCACCCAGTCCTCTCCCAGAAAAAATGAAATATCCTAGGAAATATTGAAAAGGCAGAATATTTCTCTGGATGTGAAAAGAAAGAAACATGTTTTAAAAGACAGAATAGCTGCCTGTAGCTTCCTGCCCATCCCCACTTTGTTAATGGGCCATTAAGAAGGCCAAGCTAGTCCCTTTTCATAATAAAGGCTTCTCCACTTCAGCTACAGGAAAGCATGATAATATTGGCCTCAACTGACCACATGGCATCTGAGAACTCAACCAAACCTGGATTCAAAACACAGCCTAGAGAGTTGCCCCTGCATGGCTCCATGGGAGTCTGACAACCAATCAGAATACATTTCTTACACAGGAACAGGAAGCAGGGAGGTGGGACTGAACAGGCTATAAAAAGCCTAGCAAGCCCCTCCCTCAGCCCTTCTCTTCTTCTCCATCAACATTGAAGCATGTGATCACCTTTTCTGTTCAGGGCTCAAGCCATGTGGCCCTGTCCAACAATAAACCATCTTTCCAAGCAGCCTCCGTGTCTCCAGTGTCTTTTTCCCCACTTGGAGCCGAACCCAGAAGGACATTTCTTTCATCACTACTATTAGGCACAGTCACGTGATGGCCTTAGATAGTAGACAGTGAGGAAAGCAGTAGTACTCCACACTGGGTTTGCAGGAAGCCTCCCTCCCTCTTTTAGTCAAGTCCAGTGGTCTTCAAAGTGGAGGCCACACACCTTTTTAAGGGGTGAGCAAGACTTTCTCTCAGGGAACAGGAAGAAAATAGTTGCCAGCCCCCCCCCCCCCCCAGCATATGCCAGATTAAGAAAAGAACTCCAAAGGAAAGGTTAAACCTACTTGATCAGCTATAGCAACAGATTCTGATTGGTTTTATGGCGTCCGTCCGCCCCCCACCCCTTATACTCCTGTGAGGGGTCTGTCTTAGACATTTTCTCTTCCATTCAGATTTTTTTTTTTCCAAATGAGTTGTACTTCTCACCTTATCACCCTGGAAATGGATCTGGCTTATCTCCATCAAAATCATCCTTCAATGCTCTGTTAATAGAATGCTTACTTATATTTATATATCATATCCATTCTCTCTTCCTTTTCCATTTGAATTTGGGGGATGTGATTTATGATATGCATGTATTAGCCTAGTGCAGGGCTGTTAAACTCGTGGCCCACGGGCCAGAGATGCGTCATGCCCAGTGTAGCGGGGGCCATTGTCGCATGACGACAATGTGACAATGAGAGTGTGATACCCCTCTGGTCTAGTGGTATTGCTTAACATTTTAATTGATTGATTCATATTATTATTATAAATGACAACTGCCAGCCCTATCAGCTTTTATATGTAGAACAGGACGAAGGGTGGCCATTTTATCCATCAGTGCAATAGCCTGCTTCCTAATATAGCAATAGCAGTTAGCAATAGCAGTTAGACTTATATACCGCTTCATAGGGCTTTCAGCCCTCTCTAAGCGGTTTACAGAGTCAGCATATTGCCCCCAACAATCCGGATCCTCATTTCACCCACCTCGGAAGGATGGAAGGCTGAGTCAACCTTGAGCCGGTGAGATTAGAACCGCTGAACTGCAGATAACAGTCAGCTGAAGTGGCCTGCAGTACTGCACCCTAACCACTGCGCCACCTCGGCTCTTGTTAATATCATGGCTGAGGAAGAATGCTATGCTAGTGGCAATCCCACCAGACCTCATAAAGTAATTGGCCATATCCTATGGGCCAGGTCATTTTAACTGCTCTTTTGCAATATGGATTATAGTGTGGATAACCTTTTGGTTTTCATCCAATTTCCGTAACACTTTCCAGCTTTTAATCATACTCTCCAGCATAAACAACAGCATGTTGCTGCATTTCAGACACTAAAATTTCATGGGCCAGCCCAAATGACCGGCAGTCAGGAGATGATGAAAAACAGCCCTCTGATTACTACTAGATAGTGTAGGAAGTTATCAGCCAGCCCTCTCCCAGAAAAATGAAATATCCTAGGAAATATTGAAAAGGCAGAATATTTCTCTGGATGTGAAAAGAAACATGTTTTAAAGGACAGAATAGTTGCCTGTAGCTTCCTGCCCATCCCCACTTTGTCAATGGGCCATTAAGACGGCCAAGTTAGTCTACTTTACATAATAAAGACTTCTCCATTGCAGCTCCAGGGAGATGGGATTAAAAGCATGATAATATTGGCCCCAACTGACCACATGGCATCTGAGAACTCAACCAAACCTGGATTCAAATCACAGCCTAGAGAGTTGCCCTGCATGGCCCCATGGGAGCCTGACAACCAATCAGAATACATTTCTTACACAGGAACAGGAAACAGAGAGGTGGGACTGAACAGGTTCTAAAAAGCCTAGCAAGCCCATCCCTCAGCCCTTTCTCTCCTTCTCCACCAACATTGAAGCATGTGATCACCTTTTCTGTTCAGGGCTCAAGCCATGTGGTCCTGTCCAACAATAAACCATCTTTCCAAGCAGCCTCCATGTCTCCAGTGTCTTTTTCCCCACTTGGAGCTGAACCCAGAAGGACATTTCTTTCATCAATATCTAATCCAAAAGGTGTGTACAGCTGGAATGGAATAGTTATGAAGTCAAGGTGACCTTGTCTTCCCAGTGGTCTTAGTTATAATCAAAATACATTGCACAGTAGAAGAAGCTGGAAAACACAGTAGAAATGGACCATCCCTGTCCCCATGAAATGACAATTTTGAAGCAGTGGCAATTACATTTGAAAAACTTCAGTGAGTGCTCCCATTAGTGCTTCTAATTCATCACATGCAGCAACTGAATAATATAGTAGAGCCCAGTGACGTGCGGTGAGGTTTACGGCTGGTGAGGCAGCATTTTTTTTAGACTTGTGGACTTCAACTCCCAGAATTCCACAGCCAGGCATGCTCAGTTCCGATTTAAAGCGACAGCATTTGTTTTTCTCCTTTGCTAAATAAGTTTCCTTCTTTCTTTTTCTTTTTCTTCTCCCTTCCCCTCCTTCCTCCATCTCTTCCTCCCCCCTCTCCCAAACACACAGACACACACAGATGCACACACAAAGTTGCACCAGGATTCAGAAAATTTAGCAATAGCAATAGCAATAGCAGTAGACTTATATACCGCTTCATAGGCCTTTCAGGCCTCTCTAAGCGGTTTACAGAGAGTCAGCATATTGCCCCCAACAATCTGGGTCCTCATTTTACCCACCTCGGAAGGATGGAAGGCTGAGTCAACCCTGAGCCGGTGAGATTTGAACCGCTGACCTGCTGATCTAGCAGTAGCCTGCAGTGCTGCATTTAACCACTGCGCCACCTTGGCTTAGGTTTTCCTCCTCAGCCCATGTTAGCAATACCACTAGCAGCATTTTGGCTGGCAGGTGTAAGTAGAAGTGGAAATTCATTCGACTGAAAACATTGTTTTTGCTTATGATTGGATAATTAAATTTTCAGAAGACCCAAAGGCATAGTATTAGAGTGTTACATAGTGCATAAACTAAAGAACTGTCTCAATATGCTCCCTCCCCCCTCTCTCAAAAACACACACACACACACACACACACACACACAGTTGCACCAGGAGGATGAAGTTTGAATTCCTCCCCCTCCCTCCGACCCACACGTACCTTCTCCAGCTGTTTCAGAGAGGATTTCAACTCTGCTCTTGCCTGCCATCATGGAAAGAAAAAAAAAATGTAAAAGGAAAAAGGCAAGAGCTGAGGTCAGGCTGAGCTAGTTGCTGCCAGAGTCACAGTGGATGACTCTGCTTAGTGCTTAAAAAAGCCTCTAAAAAGCACCCTCTACAGGAGGAGGCAAGAGAACGCCGTGCCTCATCTATGTCAGGAATTTTTTGGCTTTTAACCCTTGCTTAACTCTGCTCGAGTGATCATAAAACGCCAGACTAGATGAGGCATGTTATTTTTTAAACAGTTAAGCACTAAGCAGAGTCATCCATGGTGACTCTGGCAGCAACTAGCTCAGCCTGACCTCAGCAACTCTTGCCTTTTTCCTTTTACATTTTTTTTTCTTTTCATGATGACAGTGGTGAGGCTCTGCCTCTCCCCTGCCTCCCCTGACTGCACGTCCCTGGTAGAGCCTTCAGTGGGACAGTGGCACATACACACGGTACTTGCACTTATTTCTAATCAGGTTGTCTTCTTGGAAGCTTTTATCTTCATGGTTAGAGAATGGGAGTTTTATTTAGCATTGAAGATTATTTTAAAGGTTTTTTTTTTCACCCATAAACTTCTTTCGTCTCCTAGAAATTCTTTACTTTCCAAAAGTGTTCTCCTAAAAATGATTCTTCTGTATATCATGCCACAATTTACTATGGATAAGTCACTGTCCTCACTTTGCAAAACCATTTTTGTAATATACATTACAGTTGTAATTTGGTTGTAATGCATATCTTTAAATAGATAAATTCATATTAATTTCCCACAGCAATTTCTTTGATTTTCATGGCAATGGTAAGCCTATTGATTAGATTAGATTAGATTAGATTAGATTTAGTTTATTTGTATGCCGCCCTTCTCCGGGAGGGACTCAGGGCAGCGAACAACTCGAAAGGGGGAAAAGGGGATACAAACACAATACACATAATTAAAATACACAAGAGTCATACAGCCATACAAATCGAGAGGGGAAGGGAACTCATCAACCCCAGGCCTGCCGGCACAGCCAGGTTTTGATGGCTTTCTGGAAGGCCTGGAGAGAGGTGAGGGTCCGAGTCTCCGCGGGGAGTTCATTCCAAAGGGCCGGAGCTGCTACAGAGAAGGCCCTCCCCCGGGTGGTAGCCAGATAGCATTGGCTGGTAGACGGAACCCAGAGGAGGCCGACCCTGTGTGATCTAATGGGTCTTTGGGAGGTAATTGGCAGCAGACGGTCTCTCAAGTACCCAGGTCCAATACCATGAAGGGCTTTATAAGTTACGACTAGCACTTTGAAGCGTAGCCGGAGACCGATCGGTAGCCAGTGCAGCTCGCGGAGGATAGGTGTAACGTGGGTGTACCGAGGTGCACCCACAATCGCTCGCGCGGCTGCATTCTGGACGAGTTGTAGTCTCCGAATACTCTTCAAAGGCTGCCCCATGTAGAGCGCATTGCAGTCGTGGATTGCTCCTCTTGGAAAAAAAAAGGCTGGATTAAAACTTTGCCTTGTTACCTGCTATGTTTTCTAGATATAGGACATTTTTAATTGGGAAGAACACTCTGTCATTTGAGCCTCCACCTGAAAGCTGGAGTGGTACAATTTGGAGAACAATCTACCACCTCCTTAAGGTCTACCTCATATCTGTCCATCTTTGTAAGCAAACAGGAGCCTTTGTGCATTCAATAACGGATCTGAATTTTTTTCAAAGCCAGCCCTGCATAAAATATATCAGAAACAAATGCTTACAGCTAAAAAAATTCTACATGTTAATACAGTGAATGGGTGAATACTTAAACATCACCCCAAAACAGGGAGAAGATTTGTGTCATCAAATATAAGATTTTAAAACAGAATTTGGATTTAAGCCAAATGTCACATGCGTGCAAATTTAGAGGTGATTATTATAACCGGGGGGAAAAATCAGTTTATTTCAGTTATAATTTGGTGGAGTGGTTATGGCACCAGTCTAGAAACTTACTCTCACTCCCACTCTCCTCCTCTCCTCTCCCCTCCCCCTCCCTAGGAAAGATGCCATGGTAAACTGTTGTGGCCCAGCAGGAGCTGCCACCAGACTCCGACAGCGAGGGGCCCTATGAGTCGGCTCTGGAGGATGTGGAGGACCCTGGACAGGGTTCCTACTCCGAGCAGGGCGCAGAGAGACTGGTTGGCCACCAGGTGGCACCTGAGCCTTGGACCAGTGGGGAGGAGACAAGGGAGAGTGATCCAGAAACCAGCAGTGAGTTCAGAGGTGCGTTCCTACCAGTTCGCACCTATTCGGTAGAACCGGTTCGTCTAATCTACCGAACCGGTTAGAGGTTCCACCAGTGGACCCGGAAAGCAGGTCACATCTACAGAAGAGGTTCCAAAAATTTTTGAAACCCACCACTGAGTGAGTTGTTCCTGGATGCACGCCATCGAAGAGCTTCTCGGCGTCAAGAACAATTACGCAATTACAGGAGGTAATTGCGCTCAGCTGATGGTCATTAGGCTCCTCTCCAGACTATAAAAAAGACTGCTTGTGACACGCCCTTCTTGCAGAAGTCAACTCATTGACTAAAAAGACGTAACTAACTTGGCAGGCTGGATTGCTGACAAGGTTTAGCTGAATTGCACCCAAGGTTTGTCGGACTTGCTGCCAAAGTCCTTATCTGTTTGTTGGTTTGGCTTTCAGCCACCGAGATTTTGGCTTCCTGCTATTAAAAGTACATTCTAGTAAAGCTTGTCTCGGCTTTCATTACTGGACGGAGGAGGGGGTCAGAACAGTAAACCATTTCCAAAAGACATTGCCAAGAAAACTGCAGAGATATGTCCACATAGTTGCCAGAAATTTCAAAAAAAAACCTGACTTCAAGGAACAAAATTATAATTGAAATTAAACATTTTAATATAGTGGACCAAGCAACTTATAGTATGTACCTGTTTGGTCTGCTGCTCCAGGTATTAAATGTTGATGGGCAAAGAATCTTCTTGTGCCGAGGTGGCGCAGTGGTTAAATGCAGCACTGCAGGCTACTTCAGCTGACTGCAGTTCTGCAGTTCGGCTGTTCAAATCTCACCGGCTCAGGGTTGACTCAGCCTTCCATCCTTCCGAGGTGGGTGAAATGAGGACCCGGATTGTTGTTGGGGGCAATATGCTGACTCTGTAAACCGCTTAGAGAGGGCTGAAAGCCCTATGAAGCGGTATATAAGTCTAACTGCTATCGCTATCGCTATTGTGCTTTCTGTTATGGTTCTTTAGCCCTAAACAGGTCAGTCTTTCAAACAGAAAAACAGTTTTCTCTTTTTTTTTCACAGAGGATTTTCTGAAAAGCATATGATTCCCCACCACCACCACCCCAAACCCAGGCAAGACATTTATTGCATATAACACAACTCAATATTTGTACACTGTGAACCTGAACATTCCATGCCAGAGAAAATACGGGTAAGAGAAAAATATCAAAGTTCGTGGCACGACAAAACCGCGGTCCACTAAAGCGCGCCCGATTAAAGCGCGTCGCTGACATCATCAGCAGCGCGACAACAGCGACCGCGGAGAAAAAAGGGCGCTTTAAATAGCGCTTTGAAAGCAAGCCGATTCACGTTAAGGTAAGGGTTAGGTTTAGGGTTAGGGTTAGGGTTAGGGTTAGGGTTAGGTTAAGGGTTAGGGTTAGGGTTAGGGTTAGGGTTAGGGTTAGGGTTAGGGTTAGGGTTAGGGTTAGGGTTAGGGTTAGGGTTAGGGTTAGGGTTAGGGTTAGGTTAAGGGTTAGGGTTAGGGTTAGGGTTAGGGTTAGGGTTAGGTTAAGGGTTAGGTTTAGGGTTAGGTTAAGGGTTAGGTTTAGGGTTAGGTTAAGGGTTAGGGTTAGGGTTAGGTTTCGGGGGGTTAGGTTTAGGTTTAGGGGTTCATTTTAGCTTTAGCGCTCACAGCGTGCTTTTTTCGTCGCACTGTGATGACGTCAGGTATGCGGTTTCGTCAAGCGCACTTTAGTCGACCGCGGTTTTGTGGTGGAACCATCAAAGTTTTGAAATGGAACTTCTTCACCTCCCAGTGATTTAGGGATTATTTGAGGACATGCTTATCGGAGAATTTCTCAAAGAAGCGGTAGTTTCTTACTGAAATTAGAGCCCGTGGGCTGTTGCACTCTCAAAAAAAACAAAATCATGCTGAAGGTGTATTTAAACGCCTTCCCAGGAGCTGTCAATATTCTGCCTTCAAGAAAATGCCATCTTGGGCTTGAGGCCAATGGAAAGCCGAGAGAAATAAGCAAAGCAGCCAAGACTTGAGATGAAGAGGTAGTGGAGAAAGTGCCAGCCGTAGGCGATGGGAGGGTGGTTTAAATTGCATTCTGTCTGGCCTCGGAGTTATTGATTTTTCCCCTTTCTCTATTTATAGTCAGTGCACTCATGATCAGAACTCTTCCAGCGATCACAGACTCCAGCAAAAGTAGGCTAGCCTCCTTCTCTCTCTGAGAAAGTATCAACAAGGAAGAGATCTTGGAAGAAAAGGGGATCAGGCTGAGCAAGGAGAACACCGCCAAAGAAATGCTATCAGATACTGAAGAACCCATAACTGAAAAATTATTCATAGTAGTATTACTATTGTCTCTAGTACTCTAGGAAGTTAGCACCCATCTCTCTCCTAGAAAATGAAATATCCTAGGAAATATTAAAAAGGCAGAATATTATATTTCCCTGGATCAGAGGTGGGTTCCTACCAGTTCGCACCTATTCGGTAGAACCGGTTCATCAAATCTACCGAACCGGTTAGAAGAGGTTCCACCGGTGGACCCGGAAAGCAGGCCACACCTACAGAAGAGGTTCCAAAAATTTTTGAAACCCACCACTGGTCCTTGGATAGGATTATTCTACACTATCATGCTCCTATTTATAAAACTCAGTGCCTCTGTGAAAGGTAAGGATGACTACTGCGTTTGTGGTGCAATCAGAACATTGTGTGTGTTGAAGTTGTTTTAACGCAAACCAAAGATGCCTTTTAAAAAACAGGTGTACATCATATTCTTATGCAGGCCAGTGCTGTGTGAGAGGTAATTTAAGGTGGTTCTGACAAGTGTCGTCGGCATCTTCATATCCGGTCACATGGGCGGCAAGCCACTCCCATCTGGTCACATGGGTGGCAAGCCACTCCCACAAAGGAGGCCACACCCACAGAGTAGGTTCGAACAATTTTTGAAAGCCACCACTGCCCTGGATGTGAAAAGGGAGAAACATGTTTTTAAAGACAAAGTAGCTCCCTGTAGCTTTCTGCCACCCCCACCTTTGTCAATGCGCCATTAAAGCCTGAGCTAGTCTACTCTACATAGCAAAGGTAGAATTAACCCTGTACAGAAACTCACCACGAGGCAGCTGGGAAAATTACATCAGCCAGCAAGGCAACCAAACTTGGACTCAAAGACCAGCCTACAGAGCTGCCCCTGCATGGGCCCATGGGAGTCTGACAACCAATCAGAATACAAGCTCAAGATCAAAGGCCAGAGAGGGCATAAAACCAGGGACTTTCAGCATCTTGGCCTCTTCTTCACTCAACATCTTTTGCACATGAACCCCCTTTTCTGCTCAGGAGCTCAAGCCGTGTGAGCCCGTTCACCATTAAACCATCTTTCCAAGCAGCCTCCACGTCTCCAGTGTCTTTTTTCCCCACTTGGAACTGAACCCAGATGGACATTTCTTCCAACAGTACTACCAATAATAAATGTTGCAGCTCAGAGTGCAAATGTTTTCAGGCAGTTTGTTGCTTAGAGGTGTGTAGCAATGAAAGAACACTACACTATACCTCCCTTGGGAAAATTATGTTACTGGTATTAATGCCCCAGAACCCTGAAATCAGAACATGATTATTCTATAGCATTAGCACACTACAGATTCCTATTCCTATCAGCGTGACCCGTCAAAACTGCGTTCCACAAAAGCACGGTCGACGAAATCGCGTATGTGACGTCATCACAGCGCGACGAAAAAGATCAAAAAATTGAAATAAAAATTAAATTACAGCAAGCCGATTCACATAAAGGTAAGCATTAGGTTAAGGGTTAGGGTTAGGGTTAGGTTAAGGGTTAGGGTTAGGTTTAGAGCGTTAGCGTTACGTTTAGCGTTAGGTTAAGGGTTAGCGTTAGGTTTTTCGTTAGGTTAAGGGTTAGGGTTAGGGTTAGGGTTAGGTTTAGGGTTAGGTTTGGGGGGGTTAGGGTAAGGTTTTCGCTTTATTTTTACATTTTTCGATCTTTTTCGTCGCGCTGTGATGACGTCACATATGTGCTTTCATCGACCGCGATTTTGTCGTCCGCGGTTTTGTGGTGGAACCCCTATCAGTTCTTGGACACAGAATTTGCAAATGGCCCTGACTGAATTAAAACGCCCTCCAATCATCCTTCAGTCAGCAGAAAACAAAACTGGCATAAACATGGCAGCCCCCATAGCCACAACCTCCTATCTTCCCTATTTCATCCAGTGACGTGCAGTCAGGGGAGGCAGGGGAGGCACAGCCTCACCACTGTCATCATGAAAAGAAAAAATATTTAAAAGGAAAAAGGCTGAGCTAGTTGCTGCCAGAGTCACCGTGGATGACTCTGCTTAGTGCTTAACTGTTTAAAAAAGCCTCTAAAAAAGCGCCCTCTACAGGAGGAGGCAGGCGAACCACATGCCTCATTTAGTCTGTCTTTATGATCACTCGAGCAGAGTTAAGCAAGGGTTAAAAGCCGAAAAATTCCTTATGTAGATGAGGCACGTAGTTCTCTTGCCTCCTCCTGTAGAGGGCGTTTTTTAGAGGCTTTTTTAAACAGTTAAGCAGAGTCATCCATTGGGGACTCTGGCAGCAGCTCACCCAGCCTGACCTCAGCAGCTCTTGCCTTTTTCCTTTTACATTTTTACATTTTCATGATGGCAGGCAAGAGCAGAGTTGAAATCCTCTGTGATTGTGAAACAGCTGGAAAAGGTATGTGGGTCGGAGGGAAGGGGAGGAATTCAAAATTAATGTAATTTGTAAGTAATTGTAAGTAACGTGTGTTTGTGTGTGTGTGTGTGTGTGTTTCTTCACTCAAACAAACTCTCTCTCAATGCTTTAGTCAGTGGGGTGTCAGGGGAGAGGACTGCCTCACCTGCCATAAACCTCACCGCACATCACTGATTTCATCTCTAATCTTTTCTGAAGGATGCTGAATGCAGCATGACAGACAAAGCATTTGGCTGAGGAATGGACTGCCTACCTCTTTCAGGTTTTGCTAATTACAGTGTCAGTGCCCCAGCCAACCTCTTAGATAGCTCAACTGATAAAAAAAAATCTTAACCCTTGAGATATGGTTTAGGTTGAGAGTTTAGATTTTTTTTAAATGGATGAGAGGTAGGGTCTTCCCCAGGGAAGAATAAGAAGAATCCAGAGATGAGCAACGAAGATGATTAGGGGATTGGAAGCTAAAACATATGAAGAACGGTTGCAGGAATTGGGTATGTCTAGTTTAATGAAAGTAAGGACCAGGTGTGACATGAAAGCACTATTCCAATATCTCAGGGGCTGCCACTAAGAAAACGAGGTCAGCTTATTCTCCAAACCACCTGAAGACAGGACAAGAAGCAATGAATGGAAACTAATCAAGGAGGAAACCAACCTAGAACTAAAGAGAACTTTCCTGGCAGTTAGAACAATTAACCAATGGAACAATTGTTGGAGGTTTTTAAGAAGAGATTGGACACCAAGAAGGTGGTAGGATGCTATAGTTAGTTAACTTATGTTAGTGTATGATTGTTAAATGTTTATACCTTGTATTTTGCTCTGGGAAGTTGGGAGGAGGGAGGGTTGGCGTGGGGGGAGGGAAGGGGAAGGGGAAATATTTGTAAAATTTATTAAAACTTTTCAATAATAATAAAAAAAAGAAACAGATGCAGGCTCTCCCAGAGAGAGGAACAGAATCTATAGACACTTGTATTAAAATACTATCCATGGAAAATCAATTCACACTATGTAAAACTTCCAACACTGTATATATTAACAGTTGTTTTAAAAAATGTAGTTGAAGACTCTCCTGGATTAGAACATTAGCCGTGCAAATTAATCTATTAATGCATTAATTAATTCATGTAGTTAAGATTTGGGGTTTTTTCCTTCCTACTATAGTCCCACAAGTACAGGAACTGTTATTCTACCTCAATTCCAACAGTCTTAAAAATGACATATAAGGTCTATGCAATAAATATTTCTCCAATATATATAAAAAAAAGAAGAGATTGGACAACCATTTGTCTGAAATGGTGCAATGTTTCCTGCTTGCTCAGGGGTTGGACTAGAAGACCTCCAAGGTCCCTTCCAACTCTTCTGTTCTGTTCAGTATCACATAACTTAGCAGTGTAGGCTACCTATAGGAGGCACTGCACATTTTATCTGTGTTACTTTGTACTTTCAGTGCTGGGAAAGGAAAGAATTCATGCACTTTAAGCATGTGTTAAAAAATAAAAATAGAAATCCTAGAATAATTGATTATCACCTCTTCCCAAACTTCATAACAACAGGGGGAGCATTTTTGCTTTGTGAAGTGGGCTGAAGGCCATAGTGGTAGGGCCATGTCACAAAGTGTGAAAGACCAGGGGGAAATTGTAATGTCCTCAATTTGCGACCGGTCTTAAGTCCTCAACATAACGACTGACAGCCTGGAAACCAAAGGCTTGCACCTATTGGATAAGATGTGCCACGCTGGAAGCGGGCTTTTTATACTGTTACTATTGGCTGCTCTGCTTGACAGCTCCCGTATCAATAGCTGTCAATCAGAGCAGGGTGCTGAATTGTATATAGTTACTTTTGCGAGTGGTTCTGTTGAAAAAAACTGCTCTGTGGTCTGTCGCCTCATCTGTCGGTCCAGGCTTCTACATTAGCAACGAGGGTGGGATTCTGAGGAACCCCCCGCACGAACAGCTAGAAGAAAGAAGGGGAAAAAATTCTTTTTCTTCCCATTTTTGTTCCCCAGCTGGGTGAATTGGCTACAATGGCTTCTCTCCCGCATCCGGTTCCACCACGGAATCATGGGCTGGGTTCTTGGAGAGATTTGAATGCTTTTCAATAGCCAACAATTACCACCAGCTTCCTGAGGATCAGAAATAAGGTGTCTTCCTCAGCTCTTGCAGTCTCAAGATGTTCACGACCACAAGAGCCTTGGCCGCCCCGCTACCTGTCCACACCTTATTGTGGGACACGCTTATCTCCAAACTTAAGAACCACTACATTCTGACACCTTCCCGCAACCTACCTCCTCGGCCAGCACTCAACACCGTGCCCCCTAACTAACAGGAGCCCCGCTCCTGAGTTGCTCATGGGCCAGTACCTGAGGACCACCTTGGACAGGCTGCACCCTCAGTATGGTGACTTACAGCCCTACAACTTGGGGGAACCCCCATGCCAATTCAGGGAGGGGGACCCAGTCTATGCCCAGAATTTTACAGGGGATCCCAGGTGGGTGCCCATCACCATTATTAACATAACCAGCTGCTGTTTTTACAGGGTCGGCTTGCTGGAAGGACAAGAATGGCGGTGCCACTTGGACCAATTGAGGCGCTACCTTCTGACCGATTCATTCATTTCATTTTATTGAGTTTGTATGCCGCCCTATTCCCGAGAGACTCAGGGCGGCTCACAATAAAAAAGGGAGGGGATACAAAAAATAAAATAAAAAACAACAATTTAAAATTCTACAGCAGCTGTAACCTCGAATGGGGCTGGATAGTTCAACAGCCCCAGTCCTGCCGGAACAGCCAGGTCTTAACTGCTTTGCGGAAGGCCGGAAGGGTAGTAAGGGTCCGGATCTCCATGGGGAGATCGTTCCAGAGAGCCGGAGCAGCCACAGAGAAGGCCCTCCCCCGAGGAGTCGCCAGCCGACATTGGACGGCAGATGGAATTCGGAGGAAGCCTAATCTGTGGGATCTAATAGGTCTTTGGGAGGTGACTGGCAGGAGGCAGTCTCTCAAGTACCCAGGTCTGATACCATGTAGGGCTTTAAAAGTAACGACTAGCACCTTGAAGCGTGTCCGGAGACCAATGGGCAGCCAGTGCAGCTCGCGGAGGATAGGTGTAACGTGGGTGTACCGAGGTGCACCCACAATCGCTCGCGTGGCTGCGTTCTGGACAAGCTGAAGTCTTCGAACACTTCTCAAGGGTAGCCCCATGTAGAGCGCATTACAGTAGTCCAATCTTGAGGTGACGAGGGCGTGAGTGACTATCCGAAGGGCCTCCCGGTCCAGGTAGGGCTGCAATTGGTGCACCAGGCGAACCTGGGCAAAGGTCCCCCTGGTCACAGCCGACAGATGATGACCAAGGCTTTCCCCCAGTCAGGCTTCCCCTATGAAGCCACCGCCTGCCAGCAGCCGACTACATCACACCTCAAGCTGACGCAGCAGAACTTACCTGTGGAACTGGGCCAGCCAAAGGGGTTGGGTTTTCGTGACATCACCCGGAGCGCCACTCCCATTGGGGAGGAGCTACCACGTGAAAATCCTACCTCTTTGACTGGCGAGCCGCAACTGAGGCGTTCTGGGCGGGTCTGGCGGCGCCCTGCCTATTTAGCGGAGTACACATGCGCCACCTCCGCACATGCATCCTCTCAGGGTGGGGGAGAAGTTTAATGTTCTTGACTTGTGACCGGTCTTAAGTCCTCACCTTACTACTGGCCGCAAGTCCTCGACATACAACTGACAACCCGGCAACCAAAGGCTCGTACCTATTGACTAAGACACGCCGGGCTGGAAGTGGGCTTTTTACACTGTTATTATTGGCTGCTCTGCTTGACATCTCTCGTATAAGTAGCTGTCAATCAGAGCAGGGTGCTGAATTGTACATAGTTACCTTTGCGAGTTTTTCTGTTGAAAAAAAGCTGTTCCTGTTACTCAGTGGTCTGTTGCCTCATCTGTCATTCCAGGCTTCTACAAAAATAAAGTTTAAGGGCAACATTAAAATATAATTTTAAAACACGAAAACTGGTGAGTTAGTTTTGTGAAACTCATCCTGTTCTTTTATTATTTTCTTCCCGATATTATTTCTGTCTGTTATGTTCTTTCTTCTAGATTGCTATGACGCTTTTGAGAATTCCTCTCATGTAAGTTTTATTTGTTTCGCATACGGTTGTCTCTGTCATCCCCAGGAGTCATATATATTTCTAAAAAGCATTTTAATTCTTCTTTGCCTTTCAGTAGTATATCTTCTTGAAGAAGTAACATATCATCCTGGTATATTTGATCCAGTGACTAATACAGGCTATGTATCATCAAATAGAAAATGACATCACTGCCTGTTTTTCTAGGATAGGAATGAAATCTTATTTAAAAATCAATACCCAGAATTACTTGCTTTTCCCTTCACCACTAATCTATGAAAAAGCCAACAAGTGTTGTCAAATTGCCTCTTCTTCACTCAGTGTTTTTAGTTTTTAATATAATGTCTACTTCTATGTGTTTTAACTACTCACTTACCTACCCCAGCCTGAATTTATGTAGCCACTGAAAGGAAAATATTTCCAATAATCAACTTTTATTGCTCCCTGTCCTTCTCCATTTTTCTCCTACTCATATAAACATGATGGGTATCATCTGTTAATCTTTTTTTTTTTAATACCATAGCAGCATTATAAAAAGTAGAGCCTCTACCGATTTAAAATCTGGGTAGATAACGTGGTATACTAAATCTGTGTTTCTTAAACTTTTTTCCTCTCGGGATCCTTTCCCATTTTAAAAAATTATGGAAGACCCCCCCCCCCAAATAACTTTTGTTGTTATGCCTTATATTGGGTTAATTTACCACGTTAAAAATTAAAACTGACTTATTTGATGTCACTATCACTGCTCATTATTATTTGATAAGATTTTAATAATGTATTGTTTTTCAATAAAGACTGCAAATAATTTTCATTTTTTAGATCCCTGAGAAAACCTTGGCTTGGGGGACCCCCGGGGGGGTTCCTCAGGCTACACTTTGAGAAACTCTGCAATAGGTGCTGCCACTGATGAAAGAAATGTCCTTCTGGGTTCAGCTCCAAGTGGGGAAAAAGACACTGGAGACATGGAGGCTGCTTGGAAAGATGGTTTATTGGTGGACAGGACCACATGGCTTGAGCCCTGAACAGAAAAGGTGATCACATGCTTCAATGTTGCTGGAGAAGAAGAGAAGGGCTGAAGGAGGGGCTTGCTAGGCTTTTTATACCCTGTTTAGTCCCACCTCTCTGTTTCCTGTTCCTGTGTAAGAAATGTATTCTGATTGGTTGTCAGACTCCCATGGGGCCATGTAGGGGCAACTCTCTAGGCTGTGTTCTGAATCCAGGTTTGGTTGAGTTCTCAGATGCCATGTGCTCAGTTGAGTAAAGTTCCAACATTCCTTCCCCCTGCAGCTGCAGTGGAGAAGTCTTTATTATGTAAAGGGACTAGCTTGGCCTTCTCAATGGCCCATTGACAAAGTGGGGATGGGCAAGAAGCTACAGACAACTATTCTGTCTTTTAAAACATGTCTCTTTCTTTCCACATCCAGAGAAATATTCTGCCTTTTCAATATTTCCTAGGATATTTCATTTTTCTGGGAGAGGGCTGGGTGATAACTTCCTACATCACCTCCACTCTTCCATTTGCCATGCTTTTTTTAATGGAAGATGGAAAGACCAAAGTCCCTCTTGATTACAGTATTGTTAGGCTGGGAGTAGAAGCCAAACTTAGCTTAGGCTTTAAGAGGTGATGAGTGGGGTTGGGGCATGATAGGAATTCCCACGGGTGGGAAGCCTCCCTGCTCCCTCCAGAGTAATTGCCATGAAACTGTCCTTGTCATTTTTCCTTTGGACTGGAAGCTGAGTCAATTAACTTCTGGAATGAATGAGCTCATCTTTCATTAAGTTGTCCATGGCAAGTCCCATGCTGTCATAGAGATGTGCAAAAGTAGCTCTGATCTCACATCCGTGTGGTCCTAAGCCTGGACAGCCAAAAACGGTCAAAAAAACACCTGGAATCCTGGCTTCTAAAAGTTGAATCTTTTCCCAAATAAGAATACAGTACACAGTAATGAGTTAGAAAATGTATTTGAAGACAAGTGCCTTATTAAGGTCTAATACGAGGGAGACTATCAACACATGGTAATTGTTTTGCTAATTCTTTTGGGTTTATTCTTGGCACCCGTTGTAGGTTCTTTATGTTGCATGAATATTGTTCTTTTTGTTGTTTGATAAGGTGTTGTGAACTGCTTAAGAATCACATCTGCAAGATGGGCAGCGCTACAGATCGAATAAATAAATATTGGCAGTTAACTCAGATCAAAAGTAATTCTTTACTCAGCACAAATCGTATGGAATCTGCTTAACAAGATTTACTGAAATGAAAAGGACAGGGTGGACACTTGCTACTTACTTTCATAATATGGGGGACTTGTAAAAAGGTTAAAGCATTTTGGATAAAAAATATGGTGGGTTATGCAAAATGTTCTTAAAACAAGGATAAAGTTTACCCCTCAGTTATTCTTGTTAGGTATAATTACTGATTGTACAGTTGTAGAGATTAACCTGATTTTGCATTTAATAACCGCAGCTAGACTGTTGGTGGCGCAATACTGGAAGAAGGAAGATTTGCCTACTATTCAAGAATGGACACTGAAAGTAACAAACCTAGCTGAGATGGCTAAAATATCTGCATATCTCAAGGACCATTCAAATGAAAGATATAAACTGGAGTGGAGAAGATGGATTGACTATACTCAAAATAAATACTAAGAAATTTCAGATAGCTTATGACTGAAGAAACAAAGAATGATATAATCTGTTTAGAGCAAGCCTAGCAAAGAGGAGTTGAAGCTCAAATGAAAGATGATATTAACTTTTTTTTAAGTTTACTTTAGAAAGTTTTTGTTAAAGATTTATACCCTGTATTGGTTCTGGGAAGTCAGGGGGGGGGAGGTGGGGGGAGGCGGGGGAGGGAAGTAAATATTTGTAAAAGTTTTTTTTTCTTCAAAATTTTCATTTAAAAAAAATGAAAAAAAAAGAAAATGCCACTGAAACAAGAATTTGTATTTTAAGGTAGGCATTCTAAGGAGCAGCTCCCCTCCTGGGGAATAGTTTGCCCCCTCCCCAAAACAAGAGTTGACAACACTCTCATGGCCTTTTTGGAAATGAGCTAAGATCAGGGTCTTTCAGGAGACCAGCATCGGATACGGAGAAGATGTTATCACACTGTGGTTTCGCATTGTGGGAAATTATCATCCAGCCCTCTCCCAGAAAAATGAAATATCCTAGGAAATATTGAAAAGGCAGAATATTTCTCTGGATGTGAAAAGAAACATGTTTCAAAAGACAGAATAGTTGCCTGTAGCTTTCTGCCCATCCCCAGCTAATGGGCCATTAAGATGGCCAGGCTAGCTCACTTTACATAATAAAGACTTCTCCTCACTGCAGCTGTAGGGGGAAGGGATATTACTCAACTGACCACATGGCAACTGAGAACTCCTCACAGCCTAGAGAGTAGCCCCCTGCATGGCCCCATGGGAGTCTGACAATCAGTCAGAATACATTTCTTACACAGGAACAGGAAACAGAGAGGTGGGACTGAACAGCGTATAAAAGCCTAGCAAGCCCCTCCCTCAGCCCTTCCTACTCTTCTTCTCCATCAACATTGAAGCATGTCATCACCTTTTCTGTTTAGGGTTCAAGCCATGTGCCCCTGTCCAACAATAAACCATCTTTCCAAGCAGCCTCCATGTCTCCTTGTCTTCTTCCCCACTTGGAGCTGAACCCAGAAGGACATTTCTTTCAACAGCATCTTGCATTATGACTGCGCAGTATTGTGTTAATTTCCCGCACTGCAGTTCCATAGAAAAAAATGCTTTATAAATGTATACATGAGTATAAATATAAACAATTTGTGAGAAGCATCACTCCAGACATTCACCGTCTCTGGAGCAGGGCCTTGGCAGCAAGCAGGCCAGTTTGTAATGAATGGCATGGGGCTTAACACAAAACCAGACAATAAACCATGTTTGCTTCTCTCCTGCCAGCCTTCCCTCTAATGCTCTTGAGGTCTCCGTCAGTGCCTGATCCCGTCCTCCGGCCCAGCTCTGTGGAGGATACGGGAATCACACACTGGCATCTCTAAGCGAGTAATGGAGAAACCAAGTGATCCAGCCAAGAGATGAGATCATCTGTTTTTACGTACTGTTTCTTCCATTAAACTGCTGGGGAGGGGAGGGAGGCTTTTAAGGGTTGATGAAACCAGCCCTTTGTTTATCAGGATGATTCTTGCTGTCTCTCAGCTCCTTTGTGTGTAAGGCTGATGTGCTCCTGGCAGATCTTTCCCTTTCAAAAGAGATGATGTCATTGGAGAGGTAGCCTCGAAGGGAGCAGCAGCATTTCAATGGAGAGAATGGTCCACGGACCACAGAAGAATGCATGGGGAAGAAGAGGGGAGGAACTATTGACCAGCACAACAGCCCAAGTGGTTCAGACCAAGTCACCATCCATCCTGTTTCCCACAGTGGTCTGAGGGATGCCCACAATTACTTATATGTTTATTTTTTTAAATGCACACTGTATATCCTGACCTTCAAAGCAGCTCAAGGTAGTTTAATGATCCTTCAAAATCGCAGTTAAAATACTGAAGTAAGAACAGCAGGCAGTGATATTTGTATTTGTATTTTATTATTTGTATGCCGCCCTTCTCCGGGAGGACTCAGGGCGGCGAACAATTCAAGGGGGGAAAAGGGGAACATAAAAAGACAAAATACAAATAATAAAAGTAGACAACAGTCGCACAACCATACATGTCGAGAGGGGAGGGGAACTCATCACCCCCAGGCCTGCCAGCACAGCCAGGTTTTGACGGCTTTTCGGAAGGCCTGGAGAGAGGTGAGGGTCCGAATCCCTGCGGGGAGTTCATTCCAGAGGGCCGGAGCTACCACAGAGAAGGCCCTCCCCCGGGTAATAGCCAGGTGGCATTGGCTGGTAGATGGCACCCGGAGGAGGCCAACCCTGTGAGATCTAATGGGTCTGTGGGAGGTAATTGGCAGCAGGGGTCTCTCAAGTACCCAGATCCAATACCATGAAGGGCTTTATAAGTATAATATATTATTTATAGACAGCAAAAGTCCAAACTTCTGGATGAAATCACTTTAAAAGTTCCACTCTAGCCTAAAAATTAATATATTTAAAAATTAAATAAAATGTAATCTGGGGAGGGGGGATGGATTCTCTACCCAGCCAAGTACCAGGTTAGCTTTGCAGGGCAGAGAATTTCAAAGTTGGGAGACCACCACTGAAAAGGATTGCTCTAACTATTGTTATCACCAAAAGTAGGGACAACAGAACTCCCAAATTTACATTCTGCACATTCCTGGACTGTAAAATTCTAACCCCAACACAAACTTACTGGGAAGAAGCATTTAAAGGATTTTTTAAAAAACTTAATACCAAAATTGCATCTTGAATATGACCAGAAATGAACTGGAAGCCATTGAAGATGACCACAATCCATATTTCACTTGGCACTCTGGCTTTCAAATTACAGCCTAGCGGAAGCTTCTGAACAGTCTTTCTTTAAAAAAAATATCTGCAGTTTTAAGTAGACATTTTAGGGAAAATATAAAAACAGGAAAGGGGGGGAGCAAGAGAATGGAATATAGGGTAAGATGCAAATGAACAAACAAGGAAATTACAAATGTCCATATTATGATTTTGCAGTAAATGTTAATTGATTATAAATAACTGAAGTCATTATTTTGTTTTAAAAGCCGGTGAATCATTATTAAGCTCTAAGCGGAGCATAAATATCAAGGACCAAAGTATGAGTCATAGAATTAACTTAGGAGCTACACTAAATTCTGCCCACACCACTTTTTTTGGGGGGAAGGGAGTGCCTTTTAGTTAGTGTTGAGTTCTGGAGACTGCTAGGATACGTCCCTGTAAGATTTCTTTTTTTTAATATATATATTTATTCTTTTTCTTTAAAAAAAAACACATACAAAACAAAAGCAAGAAGAAAAAAAACTTTCCTCCATTTCATCAAACATGTCGTTTGGTTACAAGTTTTTGTGCATCAATTCTTAAGATTAAGAATAACATCACTGGTTTTGCATTAAATCAGTGACGTGCGGTGAGGTTTATGGCTGGTGAGGCAGCAATTTTTTTTAGACTTGTGGACTTCAACTCCCAGAATTCCACAGCCAGGCATGCTCAGTACCGATTTAAAGCGACAGCATGTTTTTCTCCTTTTCTCCTAAAGAAGTTTCCTTCTTTCTTTTTCTTTTTCTTCTCCTTCCCCCCTCTCTCAAGCACACACACACACACAATTGCACCAGGATTCAGAAAATTTAGGTTTTCCTCCTCAGCCCATGTTAGCAATACCACTAGCAGCATTTTGGCTGGCAGGTGTAAGTAGAAGTGGAAATTCATTCTACTGAAAACATAGTTTTTGCATAGTATTAGAGTGTTACACAGTGCATAAAGAACTGTCTCAATATGCTCCCTCCCCCCTCTCTCAAACACACACACACACACACACACACACACACAGTTGCACCAGGAGGATGAAGTTTGAATTCCTCCCCCTCCCTCCGATCCACACGTACCTTTTCCAGCTGTTTCAGAGAGGATTTCAACTCTGCTCTTGCCTGCCATCAAGAAAAGAAAAAAAATGTAAAAGGAAAAAGGCAAGAACTGAGGTCAGGCTGAGCTAGTTGCTGCCAGAGTCATCGTGGATGACTCTGCTTAACTGTTTAAAAAAGCCTCTAAAAAACGCCCTCTACAGAAGGAGGCAGGAGAACACCGTGCCTCATCTACGTCAGGAATTTTTCGGCTTTTAACCCTTGCTTAACTCTGCTCGAGTGATCATAAAGTCAGACTAAATGAGGCACGTGGTTCTCCCGCCTCCCCCTGTAGAGGGCGCTTTTTTAGAGGCTTTTTTAAACAGTTAAGCACTAAGCAGAGTCATTCATGGTGACTCTGGC
This sequence comes from Thamnophis elegans, assembly GCF_009769535.1. Lineage (NCBI taxonomy): Eukaryota > Metazoa > Chordata > Lepidosauria > Squamata > Natricidae > Thamnophis > Thamnophis elegans. The sequence goes on from NC_045542.1 coordinate 8,872,079, forward strand.
AGCAACCTGACCTCAGCTCTTGCCTTTTTCCTTTTACATTTTTTTTTCTTTTCATGATGACAGTGGTGAGGCTCTGCCTCCCCTGCCTCCTCTGATTGCACGTCCCTGCATTAAACATAACTGAATATTTCGCTGTCATTGAGCATTATGTGTTTTCAAATTACCATTAATATTCTTTCATTTGTAACAATCCTTATTTCCTTGAATTCATAATTATCTATCAAATAACAATAAGTCTTTAAAGTATTACAATGTCACCTATCTCCAAGGAGAAAAAGCGGAGATTAGGACAAAGAATTCCCATTAATTTGTAATATACATTCATATTTTCAATTGACCATAATGTCACCAATCATCCAGAGTTCCAAGAAGAGGTTTCCATTATTAATTATTAATCCATATAGTGGTTAAGTATTTCAATTCATATGTATATCAATTGTTCATTACATCATCATTAATCCGTTTAATATATAAAGATCTTTCTAATATAAAATGGTCACTACATACAATTGTACCAAAGTGTTCAAATCATCCCACTCTTATACATTGAGATCATTATTGTTCTTTATATATCATGTGAATAGTGCTCTATATCATAACGGGGAAAAAAACCTTCATAACAATAACTATAACGTTCTATTTGTTTTGCAAGATTTCTGAAGTGGTTTGCCCTCACCTGCTTTTTTAGGGCTGAGAGTGACTGGGCAAGATCACCCAGCTAGCTGCAGGCCCAAAACATGGCTAGAACCGTGACCCGAAAAATGCGTGCACGACAAAAGCGCACCGACAAAAGCGCGGTGCTAAAACCGCGACATCATCAACGCGATGTCATCAACGCACCGACAACAGCGCACCGACAGAAGCGCGATTTAAGTTAAGGTAAGGGTTAGGGTTAGGGTTAGGGTTAGGGTTAGGGTTACGTTAGGGTTAGGGTTAGGGTTAGGGTTAGGGTTAGGGTTAGGGTTAGGGTTAGGGTTAGGGTTAGGGTTAGGGTTAGGGTTAGGGTTAGGGTTAGGGTTACGTTAGGGTTAGGGTTAGGGTTAGGGTTAGGGTTAGGGTTAGAGCACGCTTCTGTTGGCGCGCTGTTGTTGGGTTAGGGTTAGGGTTAGGGTTAGGGTTAGGGTTAGGGTTAGGGTTAGGGTTAGGATTAGAGCACGCTTCTGTTGGCGCGCTGTTGTTGGCGCACTTCAGCGCTCATTCGTCTGCGCGGTTTAGAACTTGTGGTTTTGTCACCGCGGTTTAGTCGGGCGCGCTTTTGTCGTTCGCCCTTTTGTCGGTGAACCGGCTAGAACTAATGGTCTCCCAGTTTCTAACCTAGTGCCTTAACCACTACCCACTACCAAAGTCCTATAAATTTGAAGTATGGACTTTGTGCATTGAGAAACCCAAATAATAATTTTGAGACATGGATTGCATGCGGTGCCAATCCGTGTCTCAAATTATCGTCTGGCTTCCAACTTGAATTAAATTCTGGATCAGACTTTTTTTAAGATACAAAGTTATTGTAGACTTTGAAATATCCTCTCATTAGAACTTATGTAAAATATTTAAGGTGGCTCCAGAGCGTACAGATATTTCTTGACTTACGACTGTAATTGGGACCAATATTTTCTTTGCTAAACAAGGCAGTTGTTAAGTGAGTCACATCTGATTTTTATGACCTTTTTGACACAGTTGTTAAGCAAATCCCTGCAGTTGTTAAGTGAATTGTGTTAGTGGTTAGCTCAGTGGCTAAGACGCCGACCTTGTTGATCAGAAAGGTCGGCAGTTCAGCGGTTCGAATCCCTAGGGCCGCGTAACAGAGTGAGCTCCCGTTACGTGTCCCAGCTTCTGCCAACCTAGCAGCTCAAAAGCAGGTAAAAATGCAAGTGGAAAAATAGGGACTACTTTGGTGGGAAGATAACAGCGTTCTATGCGCCTTCGGCATTTAGTCATGCCAGCCACATGACCACGGAGACGTCTTTGCACAGCACCAGCTCTTTGGCTTAGAAACGGAGATGAGCATCGCCCCCTAGACTCGGGAACGACTAGCACATACGTGCAAGGGGAACCTTTACCTTTACTTTAGCGACTCCAGCTTCCCCATTGACTTTGCTTGCCAGAAAACTAGTTGGGAAGTTTGCAAAAGGAAGGGCTTCACGTGACTCCAGGACTCTGCAACCATCGTAAATACGTGCCAGTTGATCATGTGACTGTAGGGATCCCACAATGGTCATTAAGTGCAAGGACCAGTAATAAGTCGCTCTTTTTATGTCATTGTAATTTCAAATGGTTGCTGAATGGATGGTTGTAAGTCGAGGCCTACCTGAGATTTAGGCAAGAGAAAGAGCTTAGTGCCTGGCCAAAATGATTTGTGGAGAGAATAAGGAAAAAAAATTCCAGAACCATAACATTATTAGCAATAGCAATAGCAGTTAGACTTATATACCGCTTCATAGGGCTTTCAGCCCTCTCTAAGCGGTTTACAGAGTCAGCATATCGCCCCCACAGTCTGGGTCCTCATTTCACCCACCTCGGAAGGATGGAAGGCTGAGTTAACCTTGAGCCGGTGAGATTTGAACCGCCGAACTGTAGATAGCTGAAGTGGCCTGCAGTACTGCACCCTAACCACTGCGCCACCTCGGCTCTAAGTACCCTCTTATTGAGGGTACGCTGGTTCCCATTTCTCTGATTTCTATTTCAAATCGCCTGCTCACTCAAGACAGTCTTTGGGATGGGGGGATGGGGTTGTTTGATGCAAGTATATTGATCTTTTATCTCTCTAGCAGGCCTATTGATCCTCCAGCAGCTTCACAGACCCATGAATCAGGTTTATAGATTTCATTATTAGGATTATTGGTCATCTGGGAGATCAAGAGTCCTGTCAGAAGAGGCATTAGTACAGAGAGGGGAAGTGGGGATCAGTGGCTAAATAAATAAAGCCAATTTAAGCTTGGAATCCCCGATTCATTCCAGGTGTACGTTCAGCTTTCCCACTGGTAGGCGATGCTGGGTGGAAGAGGAAAGGACCATAGGGAATCTACCAAATGCCACTCTGAAAGATGCCCACGTCGCACAATTATATGAGCACGGCTGCACTGCCTTGGCATTGTTGCTCAAAAGTGGTAACGGTTGAGTTCTACAACACAGTGCAAGTTATGTCAATATACTTGCCCCACAACAGGGAGACAGAGAGGATGAAAAAGCACATTAACATGGCTGTGAGGAAGAACTCCTGGCACGGAGTCTTTACTCCCTCGTGTTAAATTCGGTCACCACAATGGTAAGCTTGTACATTGATTCAGAATAATCCTTCCGCCCCACTTTTTAAAAATATATATATATATATATATCAAAAATGGTAGAATATATACAACATGAGGAAGAAAAGGGAAGGGGGCTTGGTACAAATATCAGTGAATTCTTCTGATGGTCCTCCTCCAGCCCTGTGATCTTAAGGATTGTGAAGTATCAGTGCCACGTTGCAGAGCGCATGCCTCTCTTGGATTGCTGCAGCTTTTACAGCTTGGGGAAAGATACACAATGGAATCCTCTGAGAACTGAAAGCATTTAATAAACTCCTCCAGAGTACTTATCACAGTCATTGGCACCTGGAAGTAGGCTTAGAAGGTCCCAGACTCCAAAGCTATAATTGCCTCCTCCACTACTGCATCTCTGATGCTCTGTCACCCTCGAGTTCTCACCGGCTCTCAGAAAAAGCCCTGGAATCCCTTATGTACTTTTCTGAAACTACTCAAGATCAATACAGTGACTCTTATTGGGAACTGTTAGGGGATGGCCTCGTTGCCTTGAGATCAGTGGGTAAGTGGCCAAGGTCTCCCCAAAAGTCAGATCCCATCTGATCCTGTACCAAGCAAGATGAAAAAGACAACATCTGCCTTTAATCTACTGTTGGAACTTCCTTTCTCAGACCTCTTCATACCACTACCTTTATTGTGAGGTCCCCCAGTCTGAAGCTGCTATTCCACTGAGAGCAGTAAAGCAATGCAGTAGACTAGTCTCTGTCATCATATGCCATGTAGGCCTAATCCAGTGGTGGGATTCAGCCGGTTCGCACCTATTCGGGAAAACCTGTTGGTAACTTTCTAAGTAATTCAGGGAACCGATTGTTGGAAGAAATCTCCTTTTGTTTTTTCCCACTTTACAGGGCTAATCCTGTAAGGAAGGCAGGAAGGAAGTTTCTAGCCTCATCTTTATTGCCCTGCTTACAGAAACTGCCTCTCCGGTTAACCCTTATTACATTGTCACAGCTAAGGTGAAGCGCCCATCGACCTGAGTGATCTTGAGTTGACCAAGCCAACCTAGTCACATGACCACCGAGCCCCACCTACCCAGATAGTCATTAGGGCAGAGAACCGATTGTTAAATTATTTGAATCCCACCACTGGCCTAATCCAATACTAAGTTTATTAGAATGGCTACAGATAGCAATAGCAATAGCAGTTAGACTTATATACCGCTTCATAGGGCTTTCAGCCCTCTCTAAGCGGTTTACAGAGTCAGCATATTGCCCCCACAGTCTGGGTCCTCATTTCACCCACCTCGGAAGGATGGAAGGCTGAGTCAACCTTGAGCCGATGAGATTTGAACCGCCGAACTGCAGATAACAGTCAGCTGAAGTGGCTGCAGTACATCACTCTAACCACTGCACCACCTCGGCTCTCCCATCCTTCAAGGTATTCCCTGTGCCTTTACATAGGAGGAGATTGTGAATTAGTAATTAACAAGGGCTAATTTTGAAAGCATCACTCCTACTCAAAGTAGGGCCTTTGGCCTTCATCTTAGGACAATGTTATCATTAGCTCTGCAGCCAATCACTATTGGGAAACATTTTCTTCCAGCGATCCCTGTGTTATCCAGCACATCAGAAACCCAGTTGCTGATAGTCTGTAATCTTCCTAATTAACTCCTCCATCCCTTAAATAATCCTCAATTAACAACCACTTGTTCAGTGACGCTTTGAACTTATGACGGTGCTGTACAAGTGATAGTTGCGTCCAGTCTTCAAACTTATGTAGATTGCAGCATCCCCAGTCACGATTGCCATTTGCAACCTTCTTTGCCAACGTCTTGCAAGCAAAGTCAATAGGAAAGTTGGCAGGAGGTCAGAAACATGACATCTTTGCTTAAGTAACTCACGGAGGTTAGCTTAACAACAGCAGCTGGAAGTGCTGGAATTTCTGATGCTACGTGATGTAGTCTTGTGACATTGCATTTTACAATTGCATCAAGGTGGGATCGCAGAAGTGTGACTTCCTGCACAAAACTTTAGTTAATTTTTTTATAAAATGTATATGCTGCCTGTCTCACTCTCAGAAAATCATAAAAAGATATTAAAAACATTGAACACAATGACAAGAAACAAAAAAAGGCACGATCAGCATGTGTTAAATGTTCTCAGCAAATCCACCAACCACCTCCAATGATGGGCACCCCTCAAGATCCCATGCTAACTGGCAGAGCCAGGTTTTAATGCCCCTCTGGAAGGCCAAATGGACAGGGCACACCACGTCTCAGAGATATTCCATACAGTAGGGGTCATGGCAGAAAAGGCTTCTAGACCCCATCCTTCTAGAGCCCATCAGTCAAAACTATTTGACAGCATCTGCAATGTGGTTCCACCACAAATCCACGAAGCCCTTATCCGCGGAGACATAAGCGCGAAGACTAGTTCGCGCCGTTCGAAGCGCTAAGGAAAAACGCGACCCTACCGCGATGACATAATCGCGAAGGGCAAATCCGTGCATTCCCAAGCACTCAGTACCCTAAACCTAACCCTAAACCTAACCCTAAACCTAACCCTAAACCTAACCCTAACCCTAACCCTAAACCTAACCCTAAACCTAACCCTAAACCTAACCCTAAACCTAACCCTAAACCTAACCCTAAACCTAACCCTAACCCTAAACCTAACCCTAAACCTAACCCTAAACCTAACCCTAAACCTAACCCTAACCCTAACCCTAAACCTAACCCTAAACCTAACCCTAAACCTAACCCTAAACCTAACCCTAAAACAAACCCTAAAACAAACCCCTAAACCTAATCCTAACCCTTACCTTAATTGAAATCGGCTTTCTGCCGCGGCGCCGTTTTAAAGCGCCCTTCTGTTGCCGCCCTGTTGTCGCGGCGGTGATGACGCGCGGTGATGACGTCGCGGCTTTAGCGACGCGCTTATGTCTTCGCGGATAAGGGCTTCGCGGTTTTGTCGTGCCACGCTGCAATGTGCCCTTTCTCCTGGACTGAGTGGAGAAGGCCAATAGTATCGGCCCAAAACCATTTATGACTTCTGGATTGTCCTCATCCTCCTCATTGCCTCCTGATGGTTTCCAAAATACTCTTTTGGTAGGATTCCCATTCCTGAAGGAAAAGGTTGACCTCAGACAAATTCTTCCACTGATTAGGTTTAGGTTTATTAGATTTATATGCCGCCCTTCTCCCAAGGACTCAGGGCGGCGTACAACATTAAAAGAAACACATAATACAAAGGTTAAAAAAAATTAAATAGAATATCCCAAACCCAATTAAAATTAACAATGACATTTTTTAAAAAAAGAATTCAAATTAAAATTAACAGTGATCAATAATTTGTTTTGTTCAGGCTACGTTTCATCGGCCCTGCCGGAGCTGCTGAATATGTTAGCTGAATTGGCGGTTGATTTCCCCAGCAGGGAGACAGGTACGTAACAAAAAGGCCCACCTGAACTCCAAGGCCCCATTTCACAAAAAGGGACTCACACCCACCTATCTGAGGCACAGTGACCTCCTGAGGTCTGAGACTTTCCCTAATAACCCCCACCACCACCACCCCACTCCTGCCCTGGGCTCTCGGCTGGTGAAACGCCCGGAAACCTGGTGGGCATAATTCACTAAGGGGAACACCCCCCCCCCTCTTGGCCCAACCAGGTCTCCGTAATGCACGCCAGGCGAGAAAGGACGAGGGCATGACTGTGCACAGAGCATCACAAGCATTCTCTCTTGGCTGAACAAACTTGATGATAAACATGACTTAAATAATTATTAATGGAGAAAATCACCCACTCATCATAGGAAGGGAAACTCCATTTTTGTTTTAACTTTTCTTACAAGATGAAAATGGGTATGTTGCCAAGGTGATTAGAACTGTAAGAGGAGGCTATGCCTTCCTTTGTGTGTGCATTGTGCTTTCATAAACTATTTTTGGAGATTTGCTTTGTCTATAGTCATTTGCTGTGACTCACAAATAACACTCCTACCCAAGTTGGAGGGAAGAATGGGATTCTCCGTGACAGAAATCAGGTTGTCGATGACTGTGTTCTGATATCCGGTGGAAGAAAGAAGAAAACATAAGAAAGTTAAAAGCATCGCTTTTTGTGCACAGTGACGTATAGCTCTTATCTTTAGGAACGTGGCACGACATAACCGCGAACGTCAAAAGCGTGCCAACAACACCGCGGCGCTAAAACCGTGATGTCAAAAGCGCGCCGACAACAGCGCGCCGACAACAGCGCGCCGACAGAAGCGCGATTTAACTTAAGGTAAGGTTTAGGGTTAGGTTAAGGGTTAGGATTAGGTTTAGGGTTAGGTTTAGGGTTAGGTTTAGGGTAGGTTTAGGGTTAGGTTTAGCGTTAGGTTTAGCGTTAGGTTTAGGGTTATTTTTAGGGTTATGTTACAGCGCGCTTCTGTCGGTGCGCTGTTGTCGGTGCGCTGTTGTCACGCGGTTTTGACGGTGCGGTTTTGTCACCGCGCTTTAGTCACACGCGCTTTAGTCTACCGCGGTTTTGTGGTGGAACCCTTTAGGAAATCCGAAAAGATATTTTACTTTTGTTCAAATTTCCAAGATTTTATTGTGCTTTAATTTAGTTGTCTTCATCTTATTTTGTTTCTCTTTTATATTTTCTGTGTGTGTAATTTTAAATTAATATAAATTAATTAATTTATATAAATATAAATTGATTTATGGGGAAACAAGCAACAGGGGGAAGAATGGACATGGCAACCTGATTGGAATGATCAAGGTCTTGAAGCCATAGCAAAGGTGTTTCAGAAGAAAGTATCGGACAGCTGGTAACGAAAGTTACACTTGGGAGAATACCATCAAGTACAGGTAGACCTCAACTTATGACCACAATTGAGCCCAACATTTATGTTGTTAAGTGAGAAATTTAAGTGAGTTTGTTCCATTTGACAACTTTTCTCGCCACATTTGTTAATTGAATCGCTGCAGTTCTTAAATCAGTAACCTGGTTGTTAAGTGAATCTGGTTCCCCCATTGACTTTGCTTGTCAGAAGGTCACAAAAGGGGATCACATAACCCTGGGGACACTGCAACCATCATAAATATGAATCAATTGCCAAGGATCCAAATTTCGATCGCGTGACCACAGGGACGGTGCAACAGTCACAAGTCTGAAAAACGGTCATAAATCATATTTTTCAGTGACGTTGTAGCTTCAAATGGTCACTAAATGAACTGTTGTAAGTTGAGGACTACCTTTGTACCTTTCCTGTCTATTCCACCCTCGGCATTTGTAATTCGTAATTTAATAAACTTATATGCCGCCCAATCCCGTAGGACTCCGGGCGGCTTACAAATACAGGAATAAAACAAAAATGAAAAAAAAAAAATAGGGAAAAGACGAGAACAAATTTAAAAAGAACACACCATACACTTGGCTTAGATGGGGGCTGGACCTCATTCATGGGTCAACAGCCCCAGGCCTGCCGGAACAGCCAGGTTTTGGTGGCTTTTTGGAAGGCTGAGAGGGTGGGTAGATCATTCCACAGGGCCGGAGCAGCTACAGAGAAGGCCCTCCCCCGAGGGGCCGCCAGCCGGCATTGTCCGGTCGACGGCACCCGGAGGAGGCCCAACCTGTGAGTTCTTATCGGCCGTTGGGAGGTATGTGGCAGGAGGCGGTCTCTCAGATATCCAGGTCCTAGGCTATGTAGGGCTTTAAAGGTGATGACCAGCACCTTGAAGCACGTCCGGAGACCGATAGGGAGCCAATGCAGCTCGCGGAGGATAGGTGTAACATGGGTGTATCTAGGTACACCCGATATTGCTCGCGCGGCTGCATTCTGGACCAACTGTAGTCTCCGAACACTCTTCAGGGGCAGCCCCATATAGAGCGTAAATGTGATCTTATCTGGAACAAGTTCTAATGTATTCAGCAACACTTGGCAATACTAATACCTCTTATGAGTTCAGAAACTCAGCTCAGCTTAACATAGCTGGTGTTTGGATGGGAGGCTTACCAGGACTATAGGAATGGATTGGGAAGTTGAGAAAAGCATTCACAAAGTAGACCCTAGCAAATTACTTGTCCTGATCCCAAAGAAATTACTTGAATGTCCCAGTGAAGCCACCATGAGTCAGGAATGATCTTTAGTTTTACTCTCAGATAAATGCATGAAGGATTAGCGCCTGTGTGAGCTTGTGCATCTATTCCAGAGATGGTGGCAGCCAGTTATTTTGGAAGTCATTAAGGGTGATCCATACTGCGTGGGCTTTGGGGGTGGGGGTGGGAGTTTTATTTTTACTTTATTGTATACCTGCACACTCGCTCTTGTTATGTACAAAGTGACCCAGAAACATGAAATTTATCTTTGATACAGCGTGGCATATAAATCACCTTCTAACAACTGGTTGTGTTCTTGAGATGTCTGATAGCAGGTGTAAGCAATTATAAGGTAACACCACTAGAACTTTTGTTATTCCATTTAAAAGGTTATAAGGTACAGTTTGGATTGTTTTGTTTACCATCCCTAGTGCCTGTTGTGACAACACCTTATTTTCTCTTTCTTTTCTTTTCTCTCTCCCTTCCTTCTCTACTTCCTTCCTTCCTCCTCTCCTTCCCCTTTCTTCCCTTACCTCTCCCCTACTCCTACCCTCTCTTCCCCTTCCTACCCTCTCTTTCTCTTTCTCTCCCTTCCACCCACCTCTCCTTACCTTTCTTCTTCCCTTACCTCTCCTCCATTCTTCCTCTTCCTTTCCTATCTCTCCTTCTTTCTCTCCTTTCCACCCTCCTCTCCTTTCCCTTCCTTCATCCCTCCCTTCTCTACTTCCTTCCTCCTCTCCTCTCCTTCCTTCTTCCCTCCCTTTCTTTTTCTATTGTTATAGGTGTCTCTTTCATATCTCAATTTGTGTTTTCTTGGGGATGGTATTTCCACAAACCCATATAGTTTCATATCATTTCCTTTTTTTCTCTTTCGTTCTACAATCTGTATACCCGCTATCGTCCTGAATTGATCATTTCACCATTCTTAACCTTCTTATTTTATTAATCTGTTTGTGTGTTTAAAATAAAAATTGTATTAATCATCTGGGCTCTCTCTTTTTTTTGGTGCATTCAGCCCATTCATATTTATCGAGGTATATTGTCTTTGGTACATACAGAAAAATAAAATAGAATGCAAATTAAAAAAAAAATACAACAAAAAGCGTTTTTAAGTCTGTATTTGGAGTAAGCCCGCTTCCCCCTCCTCTCCGAATTAAACCACCCGGCTCTGGCCTCGGTGGCCCGGCTCTGATGCAGCCGAAGAACCCGTTTCGCCTCCGATTGCTCAACGACCAGCCGGCCAAAATCCACCCTCCCGTTGCACCCTAACCACTGCGCCTGTAAGAGCCGAGGTGGCGCAGTGGTTAGGGTGCAGTACTGCAGGCCACTTCAGCTGACTGTTATCTGCAGTTCAGCGGTTCTAATCTCATCTGCTCAAGATTGACTCTGCCTTCCATCCTTCCGAGGTGGGTGAAATGAGGACCCGGATCGTTGGGGGCGATATGCTGACTCTGTAAACCGCTTAGAGAGGGCTGAAAGCCCTATGAAGCGGTATATAAGTCTAATTGCTATTAAACAGTGGCCAACAGGGCTGCTATCCAGAATTGCAATGGAGAAGGATCTAGTTATTGAATTCAATCATAGGTCTGAGGTCGGCCTCAGGAGGGGCAATGAATCCCTAGAGCAGGGGCGTCAAACTCGGTTTCATTGAGGGCTGCATCAGGGGCAATATGCTGACTCTGTAAAACCGCTTAGAGAGGGCTGAAAGCCCTATGAAGCGGTATATAAGTCTAACTGCTATTGCTATTGCTATTGCCTTGAAAAACGTTTCCGGCATCCAGATTCCCCCTCCCCTCGTGCGCGCGCACGGGAACCCTCCGCCTCCCGCGGAAGCCCCGTCCAATCAGGAGCCCGCTGGGCGGGGCTCCTGGCTGTACACAGCCACCACGTGCGGCATGGGGTGGGGACTGGCAGCCGCCGAGCATCCGAGGAGGCAGAGTCAGCAGCTGTGAAGCAGCAGCGGCGTCGGGAAACCTTGGCTCGAGGTTCTTCGCGCAAGGAGTGGGCGGCCGCCGGGAAGATCTCGGCGATCATTTGCCCCCATCGCCCATTCTTTCTCTTCCTCTGCTCTCTTTCTCCGGGGGGGATCTTAACAAAAAATAAAAACGTCGTTGCAAAGTTAGATGCCCCGATAGAAGTTAGCCCTTGGCAATCGAGCCAGGTTGCAAGCCAGCCAGCCAGCTCCCTTGATGGAGGGGCCCGTCCTCTCGCTGTCTCTCCCCGTTGCAGAGGGAAGCGGCGGATTACTTTGTCGCTGCTGGTGCTGCTGCTGAGACTGCAGCAACGGCGGTTCTCTCTCTCTTTTTTTTCTTCTTCTTCTTCCCCTGGTGACGGAAGCAAAAGAAACGGACTGAATCGGGGCTGGGGGTGGTGGGTGGAGTAACCGTGGAGATTCAGAGGAAACCGCCGCGCTGGTTGGATCAAACAGCATCACCGACCGGAGCAAAACACCCTCGGGGGCTGCACAAGGTTGGTTGGTTTGCCTGCCCTGGGGGGGGGATCATCTTGCGGAGATTGCTGCTTGCTCGCTCGCCGCCTTCCGAAAAAAAAAACCGGCCCTTGCTGCGGGATCTGAAGAAACGGCTGAAGTTGCGTGCAGGCGGGTTTCTGATCTGCGGTTGCCACCATCCCAACGCGACGAAACGGACCGCAGGGCGTTGTGGTGGGGGGAGAGAAAAGCGAGACCAAAACCGGGTAAGAGAAACGGCTTGCACTCGTTTCAGACAGCGGGATTACCTAACCTTTAGATGCGCTATAAAGTTTTATCCCAGTTATGCCCCTCTTTGGATGGGAACACCCCACACCCCCCCCCCAGTTCCCTTGTAAGTGTAGGGATGGTTTCTGGGCACGCGCAAGAGAGCCTTCTCCCTCCCCACTGATCGTGAGCCGTCTCGCGTGGTGGAGGTTCATCTCCCAGGCAAACGGTTCGTTTGTAGCACGTGCGGCGTGCCAGGCAGCCTTCCCCACGAAACCAGCATCCAAGGGCGGCAGAGCAAAGGAGGTGGAGAGAAAAAGTCGTTTTAAAACCTATCCTGAACGCGGGTGCTCGTTTTCCTGAGGGTATCTATGAATTGCATTAGCTGACATCAGCCTTATAAATTAGGCCAGTGTTTCTTTCTCAGCCTTAGCAACTTGAAGATGTCTGGACTTCAAGTCCCAGAATTCCCCAGCCAGCGAATGCTGGCTGGGGAATTCTGGGACTTGAAGTCCAGACATCTTCCAAGTTGCCAAGGTTGAGAAACACTGAATTAGCCCCTCATTGTTCCCAGAGATCTACTTGGGGCAGAGACTGATCCAGAATACGGGACCTTGATAAGCATTTATTAAGGGGAAAAACAGATTTCTTGATTGACCGTTTATACTGAGAGCAAAAATATTATTAGATCTAGCTACTGTCCATTCAGTACCATTATTACCGCTGACCCCAAATGATAATAATGAATTATGACAGCTAGTCCTGCTATTATTTTAATTCTGGAGGCTTCTAGCATTTAGAAAGGAGTAACGGGGGGGGGGGATAAAAAAACCTACTGTACCCTAATTCTCCTTGTAGTTAATATGAGGGGACAGCCTTCGAGAAAGTTTTCCAGTTTATTCTCCACGGAGGCTGGCAGAGGAGAAATTCTCCACTTTGTCATCTTTAATGGCTTCTAAGCTCTAAGGCACATGGAAAAAAATCAGCCATAGAAACACAAGCTCGTGTTTCATTTTGCTGTGGGATGACTGCATGGCCTATGGGGAGCTGCACAGTTTTGAGTTCTGTGAACTTGACAACGTAACCCACTTCATAAGGCAATAAAACACTTGACACATTAAAAGCTCTACCCAAGTGATAAATGGCCATTGCTTTCAAATTCTCCTGGGTAAATCAAGTTAACTTTCTAAAACAGAGAGCACCCCGTTTGAAAATAGATTCTGAATTCTGCTTCCTAAACCTTAAAAGAACTAGGAGTAAACTCTGCTTGATTAGCCTATTCTACGAGTCTTCCGGGATTGGGCAGCCTATAAATCGTAGAAATAAATAAATAAATAAAATAAAATAAATATTCCTTTTCACGGCATAAAGATAACAAAATAAGCACCTATGTTGTATAGCATCGACTCCTGGAAAGTAGCAAGCCATGGCCTACTTAACCATGAATTATTAAATCACACTTAAATCAAAACCAAAGCAGACACAAAGTAATATAATAGCATGATCTCAGCCTATATTTCTGTTTTGTTCCACTGGCTAAGGCAAAAAAATAGAGTTGAATCAAAGAGTTGAAGGGAGCTCTAATCATTAATCAGCCTACCTACCTTCCTCTCTCATTCCTTTCATGCTCCCAGATCTTGGGCTTAGTGGGCTGTCCAAACATCATTTTGTTTTACTAAATCAAGACTTGTCATAGATTAAATAGATTCAGTGTGTGGTGGAAGCGTTACCCATTGCTTTTAGATGTAAATGGGGATTTCAGCCTACGTATAGCTTGTTCAGCTTAGTCAGATCTGGAAATCTTTAGCAAAAAGCCTGACACTTAAAGCTTGTCAGTTTTTATGTTATTAAAAAAAACTTTTCTCCTGAAAGCATAGGGATAAAGCAGGTTGCTGATTGGCTGGCGACCCAATATTATGACTTAAGGATTATGAAATCTGTAATTAAATCTTCTTAAGTGCTCCTGCTCGTTCATAGATTTGTAACTGGATATAGAGGATTGCTTATAAAATAATACCAACAGTGAAATTGTTTTCAGGGATATATCCCATGTATAAGCAAAGCCCTGCTTCCTCTTTACAACTGTAAGTTGGAAGGTTGGCCCATTTCCTGGGATGTGTTACATGTCGGTTCTTGGCATTAATCTGCACATATTCAAACTCCTCAAAACTTTGTACAAGGCTGTAACCTCTACTTAGACCCACAAACCATGATACAAGGGGTCTTAATACTGGTTTACCAGCAGCCGTCACAGTAGAACAAGTCCTGGCCTCTCCTGCCTCCCCAGGGGTACAGCTTTTAGGAAAACAGGGGGCCTTTCAGCTTGAGGAGGGGAGAGATGACAATAGGAGTTATTTCAATGTTCTACTTTGCTGGCAGGATTACTCCTAACCCCAGTACTGAATATACTGAGTTTCCAGTGGATGTTCTTGGAAAAGTGGCATAGAGTTGTGAGAAGTTGCATTTTTTACCGGTATTCTGGCTGTGGTCACAAACATCCTTAATCAGTGCAAGGAAAGTATGAGATAACTTCTGATTAGTCCTAAGCTTGCTCATTTTTAGAAAATGTGCTGTGCAGAGCCTGTCCCATCCTACCTCCACCCACCCCCGCAATTTGTTCATGGATCAGTGAGTTGTGGGAACTCCATAAATACCGTAAGTTTAATCTTCTGGGGCAGCACTCAGAGACAAGTCAGATTCTGCTCCCTATAACTCAATTATATATTCCTCTCATTTTAAGATAGGGAATTGTTCCCAGCTTTATTTGATATTCCAGAGGTTACACTTGGGACCTTTTGAATGCAACACAGATGTTCTGTTGCTGAGCTACGGGCATTCAACAAACTCCCTTTTTCCTGCTTCCCTTGCTGTAGCCTCAGTCGCCACCACGTTCCTTGTGGATCAAAGACGTTTCTGACTGGCAGGTTGAGGCTGGCCACCTCTTCCCCTGTGAATGAAGTGGCCTTGGAGGGGGCTGCTGTGGGGGTCTCTCTTCCTGCTGCCCTCCAGTTCTTGGGAATTGCAGCTGTCTTCCCTTTGGCTGCCAGGAAGTCTCTCGTCAGTATCTGGCCAGGATGGAGGGGGGGACAGCAAGGTGCCAGGAAGGGAACACGCACTTCCCGTATTTCCCTTACCCAGCTGCTTGCTCTCTTGTTCCCCACTCCCCCTCTGTCCCTTGGCTTCTCCGCTGCAGGTTTGTGCAGGGATGGCTTTCGAAGCCATCCAAGCAACACCCTGTCCTCTGGAGTCCTGAGGCATCCCTCACTGCTCGCTTGCTGTGTGTCCCTGCCTGCGGTGGTCCTTCTTCGTTTTCCATTCCCCCTCTTCCCCCGCCGGCTTATGTGGATGCCTTCTTACCACAGAGCCACTTGGCCTCTGCTCGAGCACATCCTCTCCAGGGGAGATGGATAGATTGGATTTGGAAACACCAAAGGAGGAACTTCTCCAGGCTGGCCATAAATGTGGTGGCTCTGCTCAGCTGTGGCGGTAACTCAAACGAGCAGCAGCAGAAGCAGCAGCACGAAGGTTATTTCAGATAAACAAGATAAACACTCTGGATTTGCGGAGATGAAGTTTCATCCGGTAGCCTTTATAGCGGCCGATCTTTGCTAAGCCACGCTAATCAGGGATATTGAGAGCAAAGCAGAGCAGCATCTGAATACCGCTAATTGTTTGGGGCAATTTCTTCATCAGACCTTTTCTTTTCCAGAGCTTCTCCGGGAAGTCCCAGCCTTGTTTGATGCCCTCATCTTTCTTTGGAAAGGCTGCAGCTCCTTCTTTACCCTGTCAAAACGAAAGATGACTTCTGCTCACAATGTTGTGGTCTGGGATGCCCCTTTCTTGTTTTTCTAGCAAAAACTGGATGGAAGACAAGGCCGTTTACACTGGCAACACAATGTAGGCATTTCTCTGGAGCAAGAACTTGGGATCTTCCGGTCCCCTGATTTGGAGCATTCCTCGGGCTTCTGGCAGAACCATCCCCTACGTGTGTGCATTCCCTCTCTCTCCCTCTCTCTCGGTCTCTCTCTTTGTCTCTCTGTTCCTCCCTCCCTCCCTCTCTTTCTCTCCCTCTCTCTCTCTCTCTCTCTCTCTCTCTCTCTCTCTCTCACACACACACACACACACACACACACACACCCTTTTCAAGCACTGGAAGGGAGGGAAGCAAGTTAAGTGGCAAGTACAACTCTCCTCTTGATGCATTTTCTTGAGTGGGAAAATTCAGACGCTCTCCAGAAATTCTGCCAAGGTTGACCCAAGGCTTTGGGCCAAGACAGTTCTGGCCACCTAAACTGTGGCGTGCAGCCTTATGGAAGACCTGGGCAAGTCAACTCTGTGGCTGCAGGCCGAGTTGGCCTCTCCTTCTCCATGCTTGCATATCCTTGATTGCCGCAGCCGGGACCTGTACGATTCGTCCCACGTGGAGCGGGCCCTGAGCGTGGCCCTCCCAGGACTACTTCTGCGCCGTCTTCGGAAGGGGAGCCTGGCGGTCCGGTCCTTGCTGCCTGGGCCCCCTCAGGGGCTCTGTGAGAACATGGTTCTGCTGTACGATGAAGGGACAATCCAGCTCTCTCGGCCGGATAACCAGGAAGAAGAAGAAGAATCAGTGCTGCTCACACTCTTGCAGAAGCTCCGAGAGGAGGGCTGCCTGGCCTACTACCTTCAGGGTAGGTGTGCAGAAATCTATGTGGGAGAAAGAAATAACTGACCAATGCTAGCTTCTAGATTGATTCTTGACTGGTGCAGGAGAGTAAAAATGGAGCTGGGCCAAAATTGTGATTGCTGGAATTCTCCTTTCTGAGGTGTAAAAATCCACCAATAAACTGGGGGGGCTGGGAAATATAGCCGGTTTTCCTTTATCCTACTTATTTGTTGTTGTTCGCCGCCCTACCAGTGTGTACTTCCTCGACTTTCAACCTTTCAAATGGGTGAGAGTCGATTGTGCCACGAAGGAAGCAGTTGACAAATCCATTGGTTTAAATTAATGCCAACTTAATTTATTATACTTATTAATAAAAAAACATTGATATAGCCACCCGTCTTATAACCAACTCTGGGCTGCTCCCAGTTAAGAGTTAAGTTGTGCTGGTGGCGCAATAGTGGAAGAAGGAAGACTTGCCTACTATTCAAGAATGGGCATTGAAAGTAACAAACCTAGCAGAGATGGCTAAAATACCTGCATATCTCAAGGACCACTCAAACGAGAGATATAAACTGGAGTGGAGAAGATGGATTGACTATACTCAAAATAAATATGGGACTAAGAAATTCCAGATAGCTTATGACTGAAGAAACAAGGAATGATATAATCTGTTTAGAGCTAGCCTAGCAAGGAGGAGTTAAAGCTCAAATGAAAGATGGTATTAACTTTTGTTTAAAGTTTATTTTAGAATGTTTTTGTTAAAGATTTATACCCTGTATTGGTTCTGGGAAGTCGGGGGGGGGGGAGGTTGGGGGGAAGGGTGATGGGAGGGAAGTAAATATTTGTAAAAAAATTTTTTCAAAATTTTCATTAAAAAAAGTTAAGAGCACAAAAACCATATTATAAAACTTAAATGCATTAAAACGAACAAAAACCTGGCACCGAGTGAGACCTGATGTGTACTCACTTCATTTTTTCCCCAGCATCTGGAGATAAAACCAGGTCTTCCAAGTTTTACCATGTTGCAAGGTCAGCAACGAATACATTTTGCAAATAAATAAAATAAATATGTGGGCAGAAGCTTACCAAACTTCAGGGGACCAATTATTCGATAGGGCAAGGGTGGCCACAAAATGGCCCACTTCCTAACTCCCATCAGATGGCAATATTTAGCGGAAGGGACTAGAAACATGCCTACCTTTGCTGACTTGAATTACATCTCGCTTTTTTGGCACAGTTAGAACCATCTATTTAGCATCCCATGTCATGGTGACCAGCCAGTAACATCTGGGAATTCATGACTAAGATCAAGAGCACGGTGTCATTCTCACATTTATGCACAGGTATGTTGCTGGGACATGGTGGCTCAGCGACTAAGACGCTGAGCTTGTCGATCAGAAAGGTCAGCAGTATGGCGGTTCGAATCCCTAGTGCTGCGTAATGGAGTGAGCTCCCGTTACTTGTCCCAGCTTCTGCCAACCCAGCAGTTCAAAAGCATGTAAAGATGCAAGTAGAAAAATAGGAGCCACCTTTGGTGGGAAGATAACAGCGTTCCATGCGCCTTCAGCATTTAGTCATGCCGGCCACATGACCACAGAGACGTCTTCGGACAGTTCTGGCTCCTTGGCTTTGAAACGGAGATGAGCACCGCCCCCTAGAGTTGGGAACAACTAACACATATGTGCGAGGGAAACCTTTACCGTTACCTTTTATATTGCTGGAAGTGATACGTAGCCATTAGGATTAGTAGCCCCTGATGGAGCTAATGTCTATTATAATATTCTTTATTCTAATATTCTAGTCTATTCTTCAATTGCCTTTCAAAGTAGTA
This sequence comes from Thamnophis elegans, assembly GCF_009769535.1. Lineage (NCBI taxonomy): Eukaryota > Metazoa > Chordata > Lepidosauria > Squamata > Natricidae > Thamnophis > Thamnophis elegans. The sequence continues at coordinate 8,890,564 of NC_045542.1, forward strand.
GGGCTGGTGGCTTTCTTGCCGTAAGAAATTTCAGGTAATAATTAAATTCTGAATGAAGGTCTCGTTATCATTTCTTCTGAATGTTTCACTGTCCATCGAAGGTGGAAATAACTTTTCTGTACCCACTTCTACAAGGAATTATTTTCCAGAGCTCCATTACATTCCCTTTGTTTACTTTTTTTTAAACCAGAAAATGTTAGCCATTGTCACTTTTTTAAACTCAACAACATCTTTTTAATGATACGATAACCAGATTCATGCAATGAGTTCCAAACATACTCTCATAATTTGCCTATAAAGACAATGCAAGTAGTCCTTGATTTGCAACCATCTGTTTAGTGACCGTTGCAAGTTGCAACCGCACTGAAAAGAAGTGGCTTTACAACCATTTTTCACGTTACCATTTCGGCACCCATGGTCATGTGATCAAAATTCGAGTGCTTGGCAACTGGCATGTACTTATGACAGATGCACTGTCCCAGGGATCACCATTTCTAACTTTCCCAGCCAGATTCCGACAAGCCAAATCAATGGGAGAAGCCAGATTCGCTTAACAACCATATGATTCACTTAACAATTGCAGTGGTTTGCTGAACAACTGTGACAAAATGAGGCAAAACTCAATTAACAACTTAGCTACAAAAATGCTGGGCTTAATTGTGATCATAAGTTGAGAATGATCCATATTGGCATTTTAGCTTGGCCACTTGTATAAATGCCCTGTATTCTGAAATTCAAGAGTTTGATCTATAGATTATTATAACGATGGGTCATTAAAAAAAAATAATTAATGACTTCCCCCAAATCCCTTTCCTAGCCAGCTGCTACTAGATGACACACTATCAAGTTATATGCATGTACAGATCCAAACTTATGACTATAACTGAGCCCCAAAATTATAGTTGTAAATCATACTGGTCGTTAAGCAAATCATGTAACTGTGCCCAATTTTGCAATCTTTTTTTTCTTGTTTTTCTTTCTTTTTCTTTTCTTTTCTAATGTTTAAAGGTTTTTATTTTCCATTTTTTCATTTTCATACACTCACATATATACTGTGCATAGCCGGTGCCGTACAACATTAAACAATAATCGCAGCAATTCCTCTTGTCAACAATACCCAAAAAAATACAAACCCAATATACCTCTTCCCCTCTCTATACACCTCTTTCTTCCATCCCCCTCCAACTTTCTATCTACCCTCCGTCATTCCCCTCTACCCTACTTCCCCTCCCCCTCTACCACTCCTCTCTCCCGATCCACTCCCTCCCTTCCGTCTCACCCTCCCTCCCATCCTCTCTACCCGTCTTTCTTCTATCCCACTTCTCCTCCCCTTGGTGTATTTCCACTATATGTCAGTGTGCTTAACTTATCCTATTTTTACAGAGAAATTATAGAAAAACAGTATACATGTGAAGTTACATTACATTGAAATCTAATCTAGTATATATCCCTCCCTCCTCCCACCCTCCCCCCAACCCCCCACCTCCCTCCCCCTCCCCCCGACTTCCCAGAGCCCGTACATGGTATAGATTTTTAACAAACACAGTCTAAAATATATTGAGAGAGAGAAAAAAATTTAAAAAGGGGGTTAATAACATCTCTGCATTGATCTTAGCTTCTTCTTGCTAAGCTAATTTTAAACAATTTAAATCATTCCTGATCTTAAGCATAGGCTATCTAGAACTTCTTAGTCCCGTATTTGTTTTGTATATAGTCAATCCATTTTTTCCAGTCTCGTTTATATCTCTCATTTGAATGATCTTTAAGATATGCGCAATCTTTTTTTCATTAAGCGAACCTAGTGTCCGCAATGGGTGGTTTTTGTAGGCAATCGGAAGTAAACACCAGTTTCCGGAACAAACTGTTGTAAATCATGGTCATGTGATCACGGGTTTCCAAGTGCCCGAAAGATGATCACATGACCCCGTGGGGGAGCCCAACCACTGGAACTTGACAGGTTATAAGACAGACCCCCTTTTGAGTTATGACAGGGGCCTGTCATAACTTCAAACCGAGTCAAGGACAATCTTTATATATACCGTATATACTCGAGTATAGGCCAACCCGAATATAAGCCGAGGCACCTTATTTTACCACAAAAAACTGGAAAAGTTATTGACTCGAGTATAAGCCTAGGGTGGGAAATGCAGCAGCTACCGGTAATGATGTCCCGTGCAGCCGCGGGAGCGATGTCCCGCCTCCTATGACACACGGCACAGTGATTCCTATCATTGGATCACTGTACCAGAGGAGGTGGGACATCGCTATGTGGCTGCTTGCCATAACAAGGAGGAGGTGGGACATCGTTGCAGAGCGGCAGGAGGGGGAGGAAGGGGAATCGTAAGACAGCCCTGCATTACATTAGAACGTGAGGAGGGGGGATGGTGCGGTGCGCGCTGTGCGGCAAACTGACACAGAGGGAAGGGAAACTCACAGGGGCGCCGGGCCATTCACGAGCGTCACCCAGCGGCATGGCCCCGCCCCTTTTTCTCCTCCATTTCGGGCAAATTTTTCACTGACTCGAGTATAAGCCGAGGCGGCTTTTTTCAGCCCAAAAAGTGGGCTGAAAAAACTCGGCTTATACTTGAGTATATACGGTACATCATTTTCACGTCAAGCTAAATAATTTGGCTGTCTTCACAGTTGGCCCCATCACTGCTGGAAGGAGGAGATCACTAATGGAAAGTGATAAAAGACATTTCTCCCATCGGAATTCTTGTGCTTATATAGCAATAGCAATAATAGCAATAGCAGTTAGACTTATATACTGCTTCATAGGGCTTTCAGTCCTCTCTAAGCGGTTTACAGAGTCAGCATATCGCCCCCAACAACAATCCGGGTCCTCATTTTACCCACCTCGGAAGGATGGAAGGCTGAGTCAACCCTGAGCCGGTGAGATTTGAACAGCTGAACTGCAGAACTGCAGTCAGCTGAAGTAGCCTGCAGTAGTGCACTCTAACCACTGTGCCACCTCGGCTCATCACATTGTATCTTTTCATATTGTAAGAACTAGTCATATTTCTACCCTAGGACTTCTAACTTTGTTTCAAAGGGCATTTAAAGGTGCAGTGGTTAGGGTGCAGTACTGCAGGCCACTTCAGCTGAGTGTTATCTGCAGTTCAGCGGTTCTAATCTCACCGGCTCAAGGTTGACTCAGCCTTTCATCCTTCCGAGTGGGTGAAATGAAGACCCAGACTGTGGGGGGGGGGGCGATATGCTGACTCTGTAAACCGCTTAGAGAGGGCTGAAAGCCCTATGAAGCGGTATATAAGTCTAACTGCTATTGCTATTAAACAGTGGCCAACAGGGCTGCTGTCCAGAATTGCAATGGAGAAGGATCTAGTTATTGAATTCAATCATAGGTCTGAGGTTCTGCCTCAGGAGGGGCAATGAATCTCTAAAGTAGGGGCGTCAAACTCGGTTTCATTGAGGGCTGCATCAGGGTTGTTTGACCTTGGAGGACCGGGGTGGGCATGGCCAGCTTGACGTGACGCAGGGCGGGGCGGGGTGCTGTGCTGGCAGAGTGCTCTGCCAAAGAAAACGGGCTCCCAAGCTCCGTTTCCGGCTGCGATGTCCTCCCGCAACCCTCCTGTGGCCTTCCTGAGCTCCATTTTTATTGTGGGTCGGTCCTTCCTTCCCTGTTTCCAGGGCAACCCCAAGGGTCAGTTCTAAGCATCCCATGGACCAAACCTGCCCGCCGGGCCTTAAGGTTGACACCCCTGCTATAGAGCGTCAGGCAGGAATCTTTTCTGGCTTACTTTCTCGCCATTTTTCGCAAGGCCCACTTCCATTTTTTAACGGAGAATATTTGAATGCTGTATGTGATGCTTCCTACATTCGATCCTCTCTGACTTTCCGAGTGTAGAAGGGGGAGCCAAACTGAAAGAAATGAGAGTGGATCGATTCCTTTCTTTATCCAGTTTTGCAACTCTGATGACCTCCTCAAGTAGAGAAATACGGCAAATTAAGCCACTCCATTGAACAGAAAAACTCTCTCAAATCCATATCGTGTTCACATCCATGTAGGTTTCTTGGGGACAAAATGGAAATTGTTTGCTATTGCCCTATTATAGAATTTTTTTTTTTTTTAATTCTGGCCATCTTAGCTTTTTTTCAAGTGACAATCAGTAAGGGATTGATAGAGAGGATCAGTCGCATAGCAACCGTTCAAAGTTATGACGAGCCTCCAAAAGGGACTCGCAATCCAGTTTTGAAGTTTCAACGTTGCCCATCACTATGGTCACATGACCACATTTTGGGGGCTTGGCAACTATTTATAGCCATTTGAAGTGCCCCAGAGTTACATGACTGCAATTTGCCACATTTTTTTTTGCTGGAAATCAGTATTTATTTATGTCTTCTGGCAAACACTGGCCCATAACAAAAAGAAATAGGTTTGGTTAATGTCCGCGGTATTTACTTTACAACCACAACATTTGCTTAACTTAGCAGAGATGGCTAAAATATTAGCATATCTCAATTATAAAAGAGCCGAGGTGGTGCAGTGGTTAGGGCTCAGTACTGCAGGCCACTTTAGCTGACTGTGATCTGCAGTTCAGCAGTTCAAATCTCACCGGCTCAAGGTCAACTCAGCCTTCCATCCTTCCGAGGTGGATGAAATGAGGACCCGGACTGTGCGGGCAAGTTGTTGACTCAATTTGCTAGAAAATTTGTAAACCGCTTAGAGAGGGCTGAAAGCCCTATGAAGCGGTATATAAGTCTAATAAATAAATAATCTGTTTAGAGTTAGCCTAGCAAAGAGGAGTTACAGCTCAAATGAAAGATGATACTAACTTTCTTTAAATTTATTTTAGAACATCTTTGTTAAAGATTTATACCCTGTATTTGTTCTGGGAAGTTTGGGGGGGGGGAGTTGGGGGGGAGGCAGGGGGAGGAGGTAAACATTTGCAAAAGTTTTTTTTTCTAAAAATTTTCAATTAAAAAAAAAACATTTGCTTAACGACAACTGGAACAAAGGTCGAAAAAATGGATCTGGTCCCTTGGTGATCCACTTTATGTCCATCACAATTCATGATCATAATTGCCAGGCTTAATTATGGTTGTATGTCAGGGACTACTGCAATGGCTGGCCTTTTTTGTTAAAAAAAATCCGGATGTTTGATGGGCTTAGCAGGGGAGAGCCCCTCACATGGGGCCTTGTGTAGAAATGTCACCTACTGATTATTATTCATCGTTGTTTTGCTTTTGGAATTGCTTCTTTTTTTATAAGGTGCCACAATTTGCATTGTTCAGGTTTGGGCAGCAATATAAATTCTTTAAATAATTATCTTCCACCCTGGTGAAATGCATCTGCAGAGGTGGCAATATTCTGAAATTATTTCCCTCTGACCCAGGGTACGTTACGTCACGAGGTTTCTGCGAGCGATCGATTTGGCCAGCTAGGTGTTTTCTGCGTATATGCTGGATTCGTGTTTTTATTCCTGCTTTTGTTTTTCTTCTCCAATTCCCCCCCCCCTTCCTTGTTGCTATCTATATTTTGATAACCTTTTTAATTCAATAGTTCTTATTATGCATTTATATTTTTTCCAACTGCTTTGAGGTGCTAGAATTACAAAACAATGTAATAATCTAAAAAAAAAGCAAAAAGCTACAAAAACAGAATATATTCCAACATGAAAATATGAGACAAAAATATAGCAAGGAGTAGGCCTTGGCTTACAGTCACTTGTTTAGTGACAATTCAAAGTTACAAAGTCACTGAAAAAAAAGTGACTTATGACCATTTTTTATACTTATACAACAGTTGCAGCATCCCCTTGGTCACATGATCAAAAATCTGGCTGCTTAGCCACTGTATCGTATTTATGACCGTTGCAGTGTCCTGGGTCATGTTTTGCAAACTTCTGACAAGCAAACTTCTGACAAGCATTTAACAACCATGTTACTAACTAAACAATTGCAGTGATTCTCTGAGAGAGAATTTCTACAAGATTATTTTATAGATGGCATTTAGATCCTAAAAAATTAGCTTGTATGTATCCAAACTTACAACCTAAATGCTGGAGAAGTGATTGTGTTGATGCTACGTATTATCATATATGGTGGACTTGTAAAAAGGTCAAAGCATTTTGGATAAAAATATGGTGGATTATGCAAAAATATCCTTAAAAAGAGGATAAAGTTTACTCCTCAGTTATTCTTGTTAGGTATAATCACAGACTGTACAGTTATAGAGACTAATTTGAGTCTGAACTTAACAACGGCAGCAAGGCTGCTGGTGGCCCAGTACTGGAAGAAGGAAGAATTGCCTACTATTCAAGAATGGACGTTAAAAGTAACAAACTTAGCAGAGATGGCTAAAATATCAGCATACCTCAAGGATTATTCAGATGTGAAATACAAGCTGGAATGGAGAAGATGGATTGATTGCATTCAAAATAAATATGGGACTGAGAAATTTCAGATAGCTTATGAATGAATGAGCAAGGAATGTTACAATTAATCTAAAGTCAGCTTTACAAAAGGGGAGTTAAAGTATAAGTGAAAGTACGATGCTAAAGTTAGTTAGTTTGTTTTAGTATATGGTTGTTAAGGTTTTATACCAGTGTTTCTCAACCTTGGCAACTTGAAGATGTCCGGACTTCAACTCCCAGAATTCCCCAGCCAGCATTCGCTGGCTGGGGAATTCTGGGAGTTGAAGTCCAGACATCTTCAAATTGCCAAGGTTGAGAAATACTGGTTTATACCCTGTATTTGCTCTGGGAGGTTTGGGGGGGGGGGAGGGCGGGAGGGGATGGGGAATCGGGGGGGGGGGAGGGAGGGAAGGTGGAAGGTATATAATTGTAAAACTCATTAAAACTTTTAATTTAAAAAATGCAGTAATTCACATAACATCTCTGACAAGGACGGACGTAAAATAGGGCAAAACTCATTTAACAGGTGTCTTATCTAGCAACAGGAATGTTGGCCTCAATTGTGGGGAAACTGAATGATGATGTATGCAGCCTACCCCCCTTGGATGTGGATAAATCTTCCAAATAACTTGTGGGATGGGTAGAAAACAAGGTTTGTCACATTTGGGGAGCTTCCGATGCCGTCCGATAACACTGATACTTTCCTTTCTTGCATCTGTCCTTCCTCCAGGAGGCTTCAATAAATTCCAGGCTGAATGGCCCCATCTCTGTGAAACCAACCTGGACACAGCCAGTACCAGCAGGTCTCCTGTTCCTCTGGCGGCTCCCATTGTGGGGCTGGGAGGCCTGAGCTTAAGTTCGGATGGCTCGGATGCCGAGTCGGAACCCCTAAGCAGCGGCATGGAGTCTGAAGGCACGAGCCCCCCCTCCTTTCCTGTGCAGATCCTGCCCAATCTCTACCTGGGGTGTGCCCGTGATTCTGCCAACATGGACACTCTGGCCAAACTGGGGATCCACTACATCCTCAATGTGACTCCAAACCTCCCAAACCTCTTTGAGAAGACGGGCGACTTCCACTACAAGCAAATCCCCATCTCAGATCACTGGAGCCAGAACCTTTCTCAGTTCTTCCCCGAAGCTATTGATTTCATTGGTGAGTGTCAGCAGGTTGAAGGGTAATATTACCACGATGATGATGATGATTTGATGGCTTGTGTGCTTACATCATTTTTGACTCCTAGCAGCAGGGGTGGGTTTCAACCGGTTCGTGGCGGTCCCCGCGAACCGCTTGGTCAGCGAACCCGGAAGTAAGTAACTTCCGGGAACGGCGAAGGGCCCACCCGCCCGCCCGTGCTCCCTACCGGTCTTTGAAGGCTTCTGCGCTTCCACGCAGGCGCATGGCACATACAGCGCCTGCGCGATTTTCCGCAAGCAGCTGGATGGCACATACAGCACCTGCGTGAGTCTCTGCGAGCAGCTGGAGCATCGCGCAGGCGCTAAGACGCATGCGTGAACTGCACGCGTGCACGAGGATGCCGCCGGCCCCGTTCCAACCGAACCGGTTGGAACGGGATTAGCAACCCACCCCTGCCTAGCAGCCACATAGATTTCCTCCAGGACGATCCATCCCTAATCTGGTCTTTCAGGTCCCTCAACGTTGCAGTCACTGCCACTATAAAATACAAGTAGTACATTGTGTAATTTGGGTACAGTGTGCTGCCCCCAGCGGTATGTAGTTAGTGTAGGAATTGAGAACTGTCTCCTTTAAGAAACTACCTCATGGGAAATGTAGGCAGAATACCCGCTGCACATACAGTGATATTCATACAGTTTTGACTGGAGATGTTTAACACTTTGACGCTTAGATAACTTAAATCGTTGAAAGGGGATATTATTGATTTTCGAATTGAATTTATATTACTCCCAATCTCAAGCACAAGCACGAGTCGCTTGCTTGCGACTCTGGATGGCATATTCAATTAAACAAATGAACAAGCCACCGTTAAATGGATAGTTCAGATCAGTTTAAAAACTATGTCAATATTAGAAACATCAATATATAAATATTAAGCATAAAAATGCTTAAAATGTACATCTAAAACTCAACGTTAGCACTAATAGATGTCAGGGGGCCAAGTGACGCCCCCAACGAAAGAAGACCCCAAGGCATGAGTTTCCTCAAAGTTCCATTTTATTAGAGATGTCGCTGCAAAATCATTTATAACATAATAAAGATTTCTATCTTAAGCCTAACACTTAATACTAAAATCTCCATTATATCATTATAGTTATTTGTGCAGATTAAAAAACAAAAAAAAACTTTTTTAAAAAATTGATGTCTAACTTCTCCATTCTTGTGCCCCTACTAGTTTTCAGTGTTTATAAGCATTTAGGCCCCCTTAGAAACCAACAATTCCCCCTGTCAAACACATTATGAGTACATTATGTCCTGTTCACACATAGATTACTCCACAGCTAAAAAGGTCAGCTGCTGAAAATCAATTAACATGATTATTCCTCAGTAAAGGGGTTTGTGGGGAGGCTCTTCTAAGTCCAAAATTAGGGTGATCTACCCTAATTTCCTTAGACCTCTGGTCACCCTCAAACTACATGTGTTCTTGGAAATGGAAGACTAGCTGTGCTGGTCTCTCCAGAGGTCAGCCGTAAGGGAGAAACCCTTTATAAATCAATAAATAAATAACAATTCTGCAAGATAGTCTGTTTAAGACTTTCTGTAGTCTTTTTTTTTAATGAATTTTTATTTTAAACACATAAACAGATTAATAAAATAAGAAGGTTAAGAATGGTGAAATCAATTCAGGACGATAGCAGGTATATAGATTGTAGAACGTAAGTAAGTAAGTAAGATCTTTTTGACGGTCAAAGACCAGCAATATACATTTGTCTTTACACTATATTAAAAATACTAACATTAAAATATAATTAAAAGTATTGACATTAAAAATGGATAATAACATTATGGTCCAAAGATTGTTAAAGGTATGTCCAGATAATTGGTACAAGATGGTACTATACTGTAGCCAATTTTTTTCTTATGGATATTGCAGCAACACAGAACTTTGCCACTGCATACGTGGTAACCGGGTTAGTGTCCTGGAGGAGGAAGCCTAGATAAAAATTGTCTGCCCTCCCTGGCAATCTCTCTAATAAGGGGAGAATATGTGCAGACTTACAAACTCTGTATAGCTCACAGTGTAATAGAACATGTGAATTATCTTCCACTTCTCCTTCACCACATATACAAACCCGTTCTGCTGTAGGTGTTCTCTTATACCTGCCCTGGAGGATTGCTGAAGGAAGAATGTTAAATCTGGCTCTGAAGAAAGCTATTCTTTGTTTTGGGGAGATCAGGTCATTTAGATATCTTGCCGATTCCCACACACCCTGTTTGATTCTGTCCCTACTGTGGAGAGGTAACCTATTTAATTCTTCGTAGAACGAAAGAGGGGAAAAAGGAAATGATATGAAACTATATGGGTTTGTGGAAATACCAACCCCAAGAAAATACAAATTGAGATTTGAAAGAGACACCTATAACAATAGAAAAAGAAAGGGAGGGAAGAAGGAAGGAGAGGAGTCTTTATAATGATGATATCCAATAAATAGTATGGGGATTATTGAGGGTGCTTGCATTCTCTGCCTTAAATCGGAACCCAATGCCCTTCTGTAGTCAGGTGGTAAAGAAACTGAAATTTTCCCAAGCCAGGGTCCATTATAATGAGTTGCCAAAGTTTGTGCAAAGACCAAAATGAAGGAGATCTGGATACTTTGTCTTCCAATGCACGTTACTGGTCTGTCACACTCAGAAGTCTCCTATTGCATGTCAGCTATCGAAGGATCTATGCTATGGCTGGCCCCCATGCTGTGAGGAAGGCTCTGGGGGCTTTAAACATGCAACCAGTCTTGAGAGCGCCCTAAAACCTGTCAGGTTTCCACATGGATCCTTTCATCATGCTATTCAGAACAGCTCTTTTTTCCCTCAAGTGAATGAGGTACAGTAAATAGGAGGACTCAAAGCCTGTGCGGAATTAACGTAGAGAGGGAAATAGAAAATGGTGTTTCATTCAGGGTGATTTGCTGGGAAATCTACTCAGAGCAAGGCATTTTCAGGTATCCTCTGCTAATTTCCACTCGTATTGCCAAAAGACAAGTGTGGAGGTGCAAACTGGCTCAGGCTTTTGCGCAGGCCCAGAGGATTTTGCATATCCAAGAACAGAGGGAGGAGGGGTGAGGAATGGAGGCTAAGTAGTTAAAGGTCAGCTCTTTGCACTAATTAAACTTGCAGTATTAATACAGGTAGACCTCAACATATAGCAATAGCAATAGCAGTTAGACTTATATACCGCTTCATAGGGCTTTCAGCCCTCTCTAAGCGGTTTACAGAGTCAGCATATTGCCCCCAACAACAGTCTGGGTCCTCATTTTACCCACCTCGGAAGGATGGAAGGCTGAGTCAACCCTGAGCCAGTGAGATTTGAACAGCCAAACTACAGAACTGCAGTCAGCTGAAGTAGCCTGCAGTGCTGCATTTAACCACTGCGCCACCTTGGCTTGGAACCCAGCGACGTGCGGTGAGGTTTATGGCTGGTGAGGCAGTCCTCTGCCCCGACACCCCACTGACTAAAGCATTGAGAGAGAGTTTGTTTGAGTGAAGAAACAAACACGCACACACACACACAACTTAAATTACTTACAAATTACATTAATTTTGAATTCCTCCCCCTCCCTCCGACCCACATACCTTTTCCAGCTGTTTCACAATCACAGAGGATTTCAACTCTGCTCTTGCCTGCCATCATGAAAATGTAAAAATGTAAAAGGAAAAAGGCAAGAGCTGCTGAGGTCAGGCTGGGTTAGCTGCTGCCAGAATCCCCAATGGATGACTCTGCTTAACTGTTTAAAAAAGCCTCTTAAAAAGTGCCCTCTACAGGAGGAGGCAAGAGAACCACATGCCTCATCTACATAAGGAATTTTTTGGCTTTTAACCCTTGCTTAACTCTGCTCGAGTGATCATAAAGTCAGACTAAATGAGGCACGTGGTTCTCCCGCCTCCTCCTGTAGAGGGCGCTTTTTAAAGAGGCTTTTTTAAACAGTTAAGCACTAAGCAGAGTCATCCACAATGACTCTGGCAGCAACTAGCTCAGCTTTTTTCCTTTTACATTTTTTTTCCTTTTCATGATGACAATGGTGAGGCTCTGCCTCCCCTGACTGCACGTCACTGATGGAACCTGCCCATTATGCTCGTATTTTGCAACAGTCTTAAAATGTGACCAATCTGATTTTAAGATCTTTTTTGCAGCAGTCATTAAGCAAAAGCAAGTGCTGGTTTTCGATAAAACCATAATAAATCATGGTCACATCAACACAGGAGGCTGCAAAATGACTATAAATGCAACCGTTGTTGACAAGTGCTTGAAATTTGGTCATATGATCATGGAGGGCACTCAACTGTCTGAACTTTGAATACAGATCATAAGTCCCCTTTTTGGGGTTGGTTATAAGGGTTCCACCACAAAGCCACGCTCGACTAAACCGCGTCCGACTAAACCGCGTAGCTGACATCATCAACAGGGCGACAAAAGCGCGGAAACAGAAGCATGCTGTAAACCCTAAACCTAAAATTAACCCCTAAACCTAACCCCCCTGAACCTAATCCTAAACCTAACCCTTAACCGAAACCTAATCCTAACCCTTAACCTAACCCTAAAGCTAACCCTAAAGCTAACCCTAACCCTAACCCTTACCTTAACTTGAATTGGCTTGCTTTCAAAGCGCTATTTAAAGCGCCCTTCTTTCTCCGCGCTGGCTGTTGTTGCCCTGTTGATGACGTCAGCGATGCAGTTTAATCGGGCGCGGCTTAGTCGAGCGCAGTTTTGACGGGTCACGGGTCATAAGCCAAGGACTACCTATAATGACATTTGCCACTCTGACTGGTTTGTCTAAGCCAGAAACATGCATTTCTTCCCACCCATTTCTTTCTTTCTGCCATTGGCTTTCAATTTGCTTTAGCCTCTGTACTAAAAGAATCAACGTTTTATTTTCTTCCCTTGCTATCAGCTGTTTCATCTTTCCCAGATCTTGTGTCATCTTGATAATATGCTGGTATGGCCTGCAATGCTATGTAGAATATGACACCGGTATTAATATTTAGATCACGAATAAACGAAGTGAATTATTGTTAAAAGTTTTTTTTTCCTCAGTTAGAAAGGTATTTCTGGTTGGTTAACAAAATTTAATATGCATCTTACAAAATCTAGGGACCACTGGGCAATATCGTAGCAAAGCGATTTCAAATCGCGCTCTCATTTCAAACTAGATTTTGCAATATGGATATGACTAGGTTGATTATGAAATTGAAGTCCCCCCCCCCTTTTGCTTTAACTGTGAAAAATCCGTGACCCGTCAAAACCGCGCTCGACTAAGCTACGCCTGATTAAACCGCGTCGCTGACGTCATCAACAGGGCGACAACAGCCAGCGCGGAGAAAGAAGGGCGCTTTAAATAGCGCTTTGAAAGCAAGCCGATTCAACTTAAGGTAAGGGTTAGGTTTAGGGTTAGGTTAAGGGTTAGGTTAAGGGTTAGGGTTAGGTTAAGGGTTAGGGTTAGGTTTAGGGTTAGGTTAAGGGTTAGGTTGAGGGTTAGGTTTAGGGTTAGGTTTAGGGTTAGGTTTAGGGTTAGGTTAAGGGTTAGGTTAAGGGTTAGGTTTAGGGTTAGGTTAAGGGTTAGGTTTAGGGTTAGGTTTAGGATTAGGTTTAGGGGGGATAGGTTTAGGTTTAGGGGTTAATTTTAGGTTTAGGGTTTACAGCGTGCTTCTGTCTCCGCGCTGTTGTTGCCCTGTTGATGACGTCAGCGACGCGGTTTAGTTGGGCGCGGTTTAGTTGAGCTTTAAAATCGGCTTTGGCATCTTCTTATACACCAGGCACAAAGATGGGAAAAATGCAGAGTCATACAGAAAGCTGTTTCTCTTGGATCAGAAATGAGTCACAGAAATCATGACGCGCCGTTTCATTTTTTTTTTTCCCCAGCTCAGTGTTAACAAATCCCACTTGCTTAGAAGTGGCGGCCCTTGTGTGCGATTGCATTGACTTGACCATCTGTCCCTTATCTCTTCGTCAGATGAGGCCCTCTCTCGGAACTGCGGCATTCTGGTGCACTGCCTGGCAGGCATCAGTCGCTCGGTCACCGTCACTGTAGCCTACCTCATGCAGAAGCTCAACCTGTCCCTCAATGATGCCTACGACCTGGTGAAGCGGAAGAAGTCCAACATCTCACCTAACTTCAATTTCATGGGGCAGCTGCTGGATTTTGAGAAGTCCCTCGGGCTTAGCCAGGGCAGTCGGCGGCCAGCCTCAGACCAGACCTGCTTCTTCACCTCACCAACCAATGACAGTGTCTTTGAGTTGGATCCTACGTAGGAGACAGAAGGGTGCTACGTTTTTTGTCATTGTCCACCAACACCTCCTTGTTCTTGGTTCTACCTGCCTGCCCCGGTGGCAGAGTCTTCTGGGGCCAACTGAATACCTCACACTAGAGAGGAGGGAGGTGCCTCTTTCAGGAACAACTGCTACTTCCAGCAAGTACCTTTTGGGTTTTCTGAAATATCAACAGCAATGGTGTCCTTACTAATCTCACAGTGAGACTTGACGTGGCAACACCAATAACCAAAGACTCTTCTCCTCCTCCCTTTCTCCCAAGAGCTCTGTACAGACCAAGAAAACCCAACACTTTTCGGGGGAGCGGGGTGTATTTCTGGAATGTTGGGTCTGTGCATTGCAGCATCTCGAACTTGATCCCGATCATCCTCTTTTAAAATTTAACTATTTGAAAAGGAACATGTCAGGGCTGGAACCTGCCGGTTATTAATGATGTTGATCACCCATTGAAGGTTTTATGGTTTCCTTGGGTTTCTCCTTCTCCAGCCATTACGAAGAAATTAGGCAGAGACCTGCAGCTCTCCCATAAAAATTTTCTGCGGGCAGGACCTTTGATGAGATGGTAGTGCATTCACCAGCGGCTTTGTTAAGTTCCCACTCCCAATACCTCCAGAGATCAAGGCCAAATGATGACCTCTTAACTGATGAAGGCTGCTCTAGAATCATGTCTTTCAGTTTGAGAAGTGAGATGCAGGAACCGTGTAATTCCAACGTGGTTATCCTGGAATGACTAAAAAATATCTTACAGAAATTTCAATGCAGAGGCCTGCGTTTTAGAAATGAAACCACAGACTTTCCCAGATCCCTCTTGTTAAGACCAGGATGAATCATAGAATTGAGGAATCAGTGTAGCAGCTTATATAAAGCTTATAACATCTGAAGATATCTTAAAAGAACCCTGAGTAGGTCCTGTGGTACAGGAACTGCAGAAATGGGTTTGAGAATCTGAAATTTTTAAGTTTTTTGAGGCTAGGTGTTTATGTCACCAGAACAGACTACAAATGTTCCCATGTGGGACTCCTTAAAATCTCCAGAGCTGTGTTCCAGAATTGGAGCAGGTTCAAACATTTGTACGATAACCTTAACTCTCCCATTATTCCCAAAGCTGCAGATGCTCTCATCATCCCCCAAAGCACCTCATTCAATCCTCTGTGGGTTCGTTCAGGATTTAGGCAGAGGGAAATAAAAAATGGTGGGGAGGGGGGGGGAGAAGCTTTGGAGCAGAATCACAGTGGGAAGACATACGTATTAGAAGCAAAAATATTGGTGTTACACAACCCGGTCTTTGGTTGTGGGAGAAAATAGAGCAGCTCTGCGTTTTGTATCTGTATTTGTACAAATGGTGAGTATGTACGTATGTGTGCCTTAATACTTGCATGAAAGCAAAGAGACCTGAGAATGTGTGTACTAGGCATTTTTTGCATAGTATCTGCCTGAAAGGGTTAATTTGTGCCCACGTTTTATTCACCAAATTTCAGTCAGGACCTTTTCAGTGTTGGAGCTCAATTCCAGGATCCTTTGAGTTCATAATAAAAAGATAAAACCTCTGAGCATTGTAGGGAGGGGTAACGTGTTACAGAGGGACAGTGTTTCTTACTTAACAGAGTTTATTAGGAAGAAAACTGCAGACTTGGCGATTTCAAAAACGTCAATAATTATCTAAAATCATTAACCACTATGTGTACATGATCTGGTCCTTGTGGGCATGCTGGAAAGATGTTCCAAGGTGTTCTAGGGATCTGCATTTAAGGCTTTCATTTTAGCTCTGTTCAGTAGGTCCACAGGAGAACATTTGTCTGCAAAATTAATCTTCCCGAGAGCCTGTTTTCTCAATGTTTTGCTTCCTTTTTCAGGATTTTTCTGGCCTTCGGGCCTATAGAGATCCGTGCTTAGGGGCAATGCTTGCTTGAAATAATTTGAAATTGCCGTTAAGCGAGTTTTGAAAACGTGGGGCTTCAGTAACCCTGCAATGCCTTACGGGTTTTCCCTTGGGTGAAAATAAATTAGAATACATTGAGAATAAATTATGCAAAGCAGTCAAACTGGCCAACTCTTATGCAAAATGACTCTTATGCAAATTTGACCAACTAGCACAAAAATAAGGTTGTTATTGCAGTATTCAGGTTTGCTCACAATTTGTGTTGCCTAAACACCAAACTTTTACGTTACTGTCCGTGCAGGTTACACATAGTTCTGGGTTCCTGCATGCTCCAAAGAGTCTACTTGAGTCTCTGTCTTGGATCTCTGTTTTCAAGTGAATGTAAATGACTGGAGATGGAAGGGGAGTGGACAGGAACTGCCATTGCCATGGACAACAACAACAACAACAACAGTTATTTTTAATAAAGCGGGACTTTAAACAACACAAACAAGTGTGGATTTATTGGGAGACTTCCAAGGGGATGCAGTAAAGCCGTTTTGCTTTTAATTACAGGTACTGATGTCATATTAGAAACCTTATTCTATTTGTGTGTAGGCACTGCGCGAGGGGGTGGGGGGAAACAGCCACTTTCTGCCAGCTCCCTGAATCGGAGGGGGATTCCAGAGGAAGTTTTACTGGGCAGTCAACCCTGCCTTACAAAAGAAATTGTATGCGCCCGGAAGCTCCCTCTGCTATTTTTACTTTTTGTTTGCCCTTTAACAACAACAAAATACCCACTAATGGTATAAAAACAGAACGGAATTTGGGTATGCCTAGTGAAAAGAAGGGCTAGGAGGAGTGACACAATGACAGTGTTTCAATATCTATGGGGTTGCCACGAAAAAGAGGGGGGGGGGCAACCTATTCTCCAAAGCACCTGAAGGCAGGTCAAGAAGCAATGAATGGAAACGAATGAAGGAGAGAATCATCTTGTGTGTTCCATTCCTGGAGGCTTCTAAGAGGAGGACCTGTCTGGGATGGTATATAGCCGTAATGGCGAACCTATGCCACACACACCAGAAGTGGCCCACAGAGCCATCTCTCCGGGCACACCAGCTGTCGCCTGTTGCTCTTCTGGTTGCCAGCTGGTCTTTGCGCACATGTGCGCCAGAAACCAAACGATCAGGTGACCAGCGACATGCAAACACTGGAAATGGGGAAGTCAACTTCCCAACACATATATGCGCACAGGGAACTGCTCTTCCGGTTTCCGGTGCTCCCCCCGCCCTCCCGCACATGCTTTCATTTCGGCACTAGGTGCCGAAAAGTTTTGGCACAGTGGTGGGATTCAAATAATTTAACAACCGGTTCTCTGCCCTAATGACTAGGTGGGTAGGCCAATGAGCTGAGGTGGCGCAGTGGTTAGGGTGCAGTACTGCAGGCCACTTCAGCCGACTGTTATCTGCAGTTCAGCGGTTCTAATCTCACCGGCTCAAGGTTGACTCAGCCTTCCATTCTTCCAAGGTGGGTGAAATGAGGACCCAGACTGTGGGGGCGATATGCTGACTCTGTAAACCGCTTAGAGAGGGCTGAAAGCCCTATGAAGCGGTATATAAGTCTAACTGCTATTGCTATTACTAGGCGGGGCTCAGTCATGTGACCAGGTGAGCATGGCCAACTCAATGTCACGTTGATGGGCGCTTTGCCTTAGCTCTTACAATGTAATAAGAATTAACTGGAGAGGCAGTTTCTGTAAGCAGGGCAATAAAGATGAGGCTAGAAACAACACCAGAATGTTTCCTTCCTGCCTTCCTTAGAGGATTAGCCCTGTAAAGTGGGGGGAAAAAAACAAAATGAGATTTCTTCCAACAACCGGTTCTCTGAACTGCTTAGAAAGTTACCAACCGGTTCTCCCGAATAGGTGCGAACTGGCTGAATCCCACCACTGCTCCCAAATCAGTATTTCTCAACCATGGCAACTTGAAAATAGGTGGACTTCAACTCCCAGAATTCTCCAGCTAGCCATGCTGGCTCAGAAGTTCTGGGATTTGGGAATGCTGGTATATAGGGTCTCCTGCTGGAGCAGGGGGTTGGGATTAGTAGACCTCCAAGTTCTCTTCCAACTCTTATTTTGTTAACTTCAATTAAGCTTTCTGATTCACAGCAACAAACGTGAGAGAAAATCATTTATTGTGGTTTCACAAAATCAATTTTTAAAAATGGAAGGCACCACAGTCTCATAAAATTTGGGGATCCTATGAGATTTGAGGCTTATGAAATGTGGCACCCAGCATCTGAGAAAGTTGCCAAATGTTTTATAACCCCCAAGTCATAAGAGACAGTGGTATTACCCTTTGACTGAAATAATTTAGAATTTAGAATTTAGAATTTATTAACATTTATAGGCCGCCCTTTTCCCTGAGGGGACTCAGGGCGGCTCACATAAAATCAGGAAGGGGAATACAAACAATGACATAGACACACATAAGTAAAAATAATAGGCAACATTCATTCATTCGGGAGGGGCGGCTATCTTTGTCCCCAGGCCTGACGGGCTAGCCAGGTCTTAAGGGCTGTGCGGAAGGCCTGGACGGTGGTGAGGGTACGAATCTCCACGGGGAGCTCGTTCCAAAGGGTCGGAGCTACTACTGAGAAGGCCCTCCTCCTTGTAGTTGCCAGCCGGCACTGGCTGGCAGATGGAATTCGGAGGAGGCCCAATCTATGAGATCTAATTGGTCGCAGGGAGGTAATTGGCAGAAGGCGGTCTCTCAAGTACGCAGATCCACTACCATGGAGGGCTTTATGGGTGACTAATAGCACCTTGAAGCGCACCCGGAGATCGACAGGTAGCCAGCGCAGCTCGCGGAGGATAGGTGTTATGTGCATGAACCGAGGTGCACCCACAATCACTCGCGCGGCCGCGTTCTGGACTAGCTGAAGTCGCCGGATGCTCTTCAAGGGCAGCCCCATGTAGAGCACATTGCAGTATTCCAGCCTAGAGGTCACAAGGGCCCGAGTGACTGTTGTGAGAGCCTCCCGATTCAGGTAGGGTCGCAACTGGCGCACCAGGCGAACCTGGGCAAATGCCCCCCTGGTCACAGCCGTCAGGTGGTGGTCAAAGGATAGCTGTGGATCCATAATAAATGTAGGAAGTGCCTAGCATATAGAATAGTGTATCTATATAATAATTAAAAGGGAGTATGCCATCGATAGGCTTAAAAAAGAATTGACAGCTGGTATTAGTGTATTCCAAAATAATCTTTTCACCAGGAAGCACAGCTGCCAAGAAAATTGCATTAGTCCATAAAAAGCAATACAATTTTAATGGTAAACTCAAAAGAAGGACAAACTCAAACATCTACAAAGTTTTGATTAACCTTTCAAGTTTGCCAGATCTTGTCATCAGAAAAGATGTTGCCAACAACAACAAGAAAGTGGGAATGACTCAAGGGGAGGAAGGGATGGGAAAAGGCTGCCTTGATACTGAAAATGAACTGGTTAGAGTTTGAAAAGAATCAAAAAAACATTCAAAAAGTCTTATTAGACCATATTATAAAGTTATGGCTAAGAGTCTCATAATAATGTTCTCGTTTTTTTAAAAAAAATGTAATGTATTACTTGGATTTATTTCCAGAAGCAGCTGTAGATTAGAGATACGCAAAACAGATACTGTAGATGTTTGTATAAAATGTGTGTATGCTGAGATAAAGATATATATTTCAAAGCCAAGGGAAATTATCAAAGCCATTAAAAAGCAAAAGTTAGAATGTTTTGGACATGTGTTGCGACACCCAGAAAAATATGGCATACTTCACTTATCCCCCAGGGAAAGATGGAAGGCAAATGAGGTCCAGGCAGAAGAAGAACATCACGGCTTCAAAAAAATAAATCTAAGGGGTTGGTTTGGAAAAAACTCAGCCGCACTTTTTCATGCGGCTGTTGACAAAAATAGGATTGCCAACATGATCGCCAATGTGCGATGATGGATATGGCACAAGAAGAAGAATATCAAAACCACTGAAGAAATAACAATTCCAAATCTGAAAGATAAACCAGATTTGGAAGGGGGAAATCTCCATTCTGGTTGTTTCTGTGCAGAACCAAGGATACCAGCTTTTTCCTTGCTAGATGCAGCAAAATATTTACTGATTGGTTGGTTGATTGGTTAGTTGATTGATTGATTGATTGAATTTATATTGCAGCCTATTTGCCCATGGCAACTCAAGGCGGCTTGCAGAATATAAGAAGCTTAAACTTTTTTTTAACCGGTGGCGCAGTGGTTAGAGTGCAGCACTGCAGGCTACTTCAGCTGACTGCAGTTCTGCAGTTCGGCTGTTCAAATCTCACCGGCTCAAGGTTGACTCAGCCTTCCATCCTTCCGAGGTGGGTAAAATGAGGACCCGGATTGTTGTTGGGGGCAATATGCTGACTCTGTAAACCGCTTAGAGAGGGCTGAAAGCCCTATGAAGCGGTATATAAGTCTAACGGCTATTGCTATTGCTAAATTGCTTGGATCCTTGGAGTCCCATAATCCTTCTAAGGTTTTTCCTCACTGATTTTCCAGAGTAGCAAGGGATTGTCATCCAAGATGATGCTAACCTCCTAGAACAGTTTTTTTCCCCCTTCTCTTGGCAGAGGGAGACCTTCCTGAAGATGCCCTTCCTAACAACTTCCTTCGGGAAGATGGTACTTCTCTGGATTTTCAGGCACTTGAATGGGAGAAAGGATATTACACAACGGGTTGATTCAAGAGCTACTTCTTCAGGTCCTGCTACATCTCCACGTGGCTCTGTTTTCAGATCTCTGGCTGGCAAATCAGTTACCACCACCCCCCTCTGCTCTTCCCCCTTTTGATCTGGGAGAGAGGCACAATCCTGTTCCAGGCGTCAAATATCGAACAGAAAGGGCAGTTCCCCTTTTCAGCTAAGTCCTCACCCAAGCTTCCTTCCCTGGTTCTCCCCACTCTTCCCATCTGCGTCGGCTGCATGTCTTTTGGCTTTTTATTTATTTATTTATTTATTTTTAAAAAAACACTCTCCCTCTTCGGCTCTGTTGCTTAGTAACCAGCCTCTTTTCTGTTCCAAGAAGAGGATGGAGTGGGAGGAAAATTAGTTCTAATCCTGGAGGATGTCCATATTGGACATGCCCTCCCTCCACCTATTCTCTTTCCTTTGTTCTCCCCCGCCCTCAGGAGGAAGAAGTCCATGGCCATGTAGGCTTCGTCGGGCATTATCGGCACCCACACCGTGCTGCTGTCAGAATCAACATGAACTGCAGCATTGTTTCAAGTTCTTATTCCATCAGATTATAGTGGGAGAAACTCCCACGGCTGAAAGTAAATAAATAACCATGTGAGGAAGAACAGGACCCAGTAGGTTCAACAGCTAAGCCCACTGTTCCCTGTGAGGCAGATGTAATCTGAAAAGGCCCACCTGATCAAGAGCGCGAGGCAACGAAGAATTTGGATTTGAAAATTCATCTATCAAAGACAGGGACGTGCAGTCAGGGGAGGCAGGGGAGGCGGGGCCTCACCAGTCTGATAAGGAAAAGAAAAGAAATTTTAAAATAATTAAAAAGGCCAAGGTAGTTGCTGCCAGACTCCAGAGTCACAGTGACTCTGAGTCTGCTTAGTGCTAACTGTAGGGGGAGGCGAGAGAACTATGGGCCTCCTTTGCATAAGGAATTTTTCGCCTTTTAAGAGTTAAGCAAGGGTTAAAAGGCGAAAAAATCCGTATGCAAAGGAGGCACGTGATTCTCCCGCCTCCTGATCTGGGAGCAACAAATCATTCAGCGGGAATGGCTGGCCCGAAAGGCATGCCGGCACTTTAAAGTGCCAGCGCGCCTGTCCGCCATAGAGTGGGCTTGTTCTCTGCTTTAAGGGGGCTTTGAGTGGGAAGAGGGGCTCTGCTTAGCTTTCCCCCCTCTCCTCAGGTGCACTGGAGTGAGGGGGGTGGATGGCGTGTGCGCGCGCACTATTCCGGCTGGTGGGGGGGAGGCGAAATCCTGCCCGCTTGCCTCACCAGCGGTGAACCTCACCGCACATCACTGTCTCAGGTGCTGCTGGGGTGAGTGGGGTTGATGGCGCATGCGCGCACACTATTCCGGCTGGTGGTGGGGAGGCGAAATTCTGCCCGCTTGCCTCACCAGCGGTGAACCTCACCGCACGTCACTGATCAAAGATAAAGCAAAATGCATCAAACACAATGAAACTGACAGGGAGTTGAGAGTCAGCGTTATACAAGTATCATAAATAAATGACGTGCTGTAAATTTTAGGTAAAACCATCCATGGCCAAAAAAATCTAGATCAAATAGATGAATACTATATGTGTACCTTGACAGAACATTTATTAAAGGTGAGAGGAAAAAATAGAGACATTTTAAGATGTGCAAATGCTAACAAAGAGGTAAGTTTAGTACATGAACTGTTGCAAGAAATGAATATTTGTCAAAAGAAGTGACAAAGTCTACGTATTAAGGCAGTGATTCTGCCTATGTTTTTATTCTATGGCCGTGGGAGTTGGGTGTGTCACAGAAGTAAGTCATGTGCAGTGAGAAGGCAGCACTTGGATGTACGAGATGAGGAAGAGGAAGGTTCAAGTATGAATGGGTGGTGCATGATTTTTGGAAGTAGGGGGTGGTTTGGTCAAGTAGAAAAAATAGAGAGTTGCAAAATGAATGTAGGATGAAAGAGTGAATGGGTGAAGAGAAAATTGTGGTTGGTTGGATGGAGTGAATGAAATCCTCAGCAAGAGAGGGATGAGAAGTTTCAAGAGCAAAAGGCAGCGTGTGAGGTGGGGGAAACAAGGATCATTGCAAAATGGTTTGAGCCCTGAACAGAAAAGGTAATCACATGCTTCAATGTTGGTGGAGAAGAGAAGAGAAGGGAAAGCAAGGGAGGAAAAGAAGCTGAGTCCCTGGTTTTATGCCCTCTCTGGCCTTTGATCTTGATCTTGTATTCGGATTGGTTGTCAGACTCCCATGGTCCCATGCAGGGGCAACTCTCTAGGCTGCATTTTGAATCCAGGTTTGGTTGAGTTCTGAGATGCCATGTGGCGTGTTGGGTTATGCCTTAATCCCATCACTCTGGAGCTGAAGGGGAGAACTCTTTATTATGTAAAGTGGACCAGCTCAGGCTTTAATGGCTCATTGACAAAGAGAGGTGGGCAGGAAGCTGCAGGCAGCTATTCTGTCTTTTAAAACATCTTCCTTCCTTTTCACATCCAGAGAAATATTCAGCCTTTTCAATATTTCCTAGGATATTTCATTTTTTCTGGGAGAGGGCTGGGTGATAACTTCCTACAGTTCCATGTCTGTCATTTTAAGCTTCACAACTAAAAGTGTAGGGAAACTGAGCTGGCTTCCACTACAAGGCCGCAAATGCTGTGTGTCTCCGTCGCTGGCTCTATTTCTGCCGTATCTCTATTAAAGAGATAGGAAGTCCAACCGGAAAAAATAAAAGCCGCAGCCCTCATAGGGATTGAGAGAACTAGCTGTCCCCGGGTCTCTCGGCCTCTCTCTTCCACATGCACATTGACGGTTCTCGGGCTAGAAGCTTCCGTTCCCACCGCCACCCTTCCCCTGTTTGCAGTCCCTTCCTGCAAGCTGTTTCCGAGGGATTAATTCATTCACTTTTCTTCCTGTTCGAGGACAGGAAGGGCAGCTTCCTATCCAGAGGAGATTGCTGTCGCCTTGGTGGTCATTCTTATACTTTCTCCGTTATTGTATACTGTGTGTTTCAGCCCTTATCATCTGTCAACCTCCCTCCTCAAAAAAAAAAAAGCTTTAAATACAAGATATTAAAAAATTTTACAGGTGGAAACTGTATAGAATTGCCCAAGTGGGCAGATCTCCTTGGGTGGACCTAAGACCGAATTATGTAACCGTTGCCCTGTTTATCCTGCGGTACAAAGAGCAGCATGAAAGGCCTTCCTCGATCAGATGTTATCCCTATCACATCCTGCGTAATTTCTTAGCCTCCTTTCCTTCCCTCACTTAGTGCCATCCAGATGTGTTGAATTTAAGTCTTAGAAGTCTTAACCAACATGACCCATCGATAATATCTGAAATATGTGACCAATTAAGGGCTGCCATATCTGGGCTGCAAAATCAAGGCCAACACTAGATGGCAACCACGAGGCCGTTTTTCTGCATCTCTTTGCTGACCTCTAGTGGTCAGTGCAGGAATCCCACCCAGATCGCTGTCTAGCTTCTGCTTGAACATATGCCACGATGAGCTCACCAGCTCTCTTGGCCCCTCACCCAGTGACGTGCAATCAGGGGAGGCAGAGCCTCACCACTGTCATCATGAAAAGAAAAAAAAATGTAAAAGGAAAAAGGCTGAGCTAGTTGCTGCCAGAGTCACAGTGGATGACTCTGCTTAGTGCTTAACTGTTTAAAAAAGCCTCTTAAAAAGCGCCCTCTACAGGAGGAGGCGGGAGAACCACGTGCCTCATTTAGTCTGACTTTATGATCATTCAAGCAGAGTTAAGCAAGGGTTAAAAGCCGAAAAATTCCTTATGTAGATGAGGCACGTGGTTCTCTTGCCTCCTCCTGTAGAGGGCGTTTTTTTAGAGGCTTTTTTAAACAGTTAAGCAGAGTCATCCATTGGGGATTCTGGCAGCAGCTAACCCAGCCTGACCTCAGCAGCTCTTGCCTTTTTCCTTTTACATTTTTACATTTTCATGATGGCAGGCAAGAGCAGAGTTGAAATCCTCTGTGATTGTGAAACAGCTGGAAAAGGTAAGTGGGTCGGAGGGAAGGGGAGGAGTTCAAAATTAATGTAATTTGTAAGTAATTGTAAGTAATTTGTGTGTGTGTGTGAGAGAGAGAGAGAGAGAGAGAGAGTGCGTGTTTGTTTCTTCACTCAAACAAACTCTCTCTCAATGTTTTAGTCAGTGAGGTGTCAGGGGAGAGGACTGCCTCACCAGCCAGAAATCTCACCGCACGTCACTGCCCTCACCACAGGTGGTATTCAGCCAGTTCTCTCCGGTTCAGGCGAACTGATAGCGGCGGCTGGGGGAGGCTCCACCCACCCACCAGGACATAATGCGCAAGCACTTCGCATGCGCAGAAGGCGATGTGCATGCACAGACGAGACATGTGCACTCACATGTGCGAACCGGTAGGGAAGGTAAGTGAATTCCTACCCCTCACTCTATTGTCAAACTATGGTTACGATGGAGGGTGGGTTCTAAAATGTGGTCAGAATCCATCTTTCTACAATTTAAATCCTATTTTCTGCTTCCTGTGTTCTGGAGAAAGCTCCTTTGAGAAAGCTCCATCTTGGTGGAGTGCCATCGTAGCCTCCCTATTTTTTTTCCACAAGGCTAAACATATCCAACTCCTTTGATGTTTGTGTTCATCTACGGTGTGCTCTGATTGGTTGTTAGCTCTCCAACTGAGAGATTGCAAGGAAGTAAACCTGCCAGGTCTCATAAATTCTTGGCAACAAAAGCTAGTCGGAACATTATGTTTCATTGAAATTGTGTAACCAGAAGACTTGGATGATGGGAAGGTGGTTATCTGGAGGAGTCCTTAAAGTATTTTTTGAACCCAGAGATACCATCATTTGGAATATATAAAATTTGTAATTTGTAATCCCCAACAAGCCTTGGTTTGTTACACAGCTGAATATAGGGTAGTTTAGTTTAGTTTTATTGGTTTTGTATGCCGCCCACTCCCGAAGGACTCGGGGCGGCTTACAATAAAAGGGAAGGGGGATAAATAAGACAATACAAAATTTAAAATACAACAACATTTCGTAGCTTATTAACCAAACATTTTGCCTTAGCATGTCGTGCAAATATAACCTTTATGCTACTCATAAATTTTATAGGTGGCCAGATTCTCCCCATCACTTTGCTGTTTTTGTTCTTTCTAGAAAACCTGCTTTCAGAATGGAAATGCTGCAGAGAAAGGGGGGGTTCCACCACAAATCCACGAAGCCCTTATCTGCGGAGACATAAGCGCGAAGACTAATTCGCGCCGTTCAAAGCGCTAAGGAAAAACGCGACCCTACCGCGATGACATAATTGCGGAGGGCAAATCCGCGCATTCCCAAGCACTCAGTACCCTAAACCTAACCCTAAACCTAACCCTAAACCTAACCCTAAACCTAACCCTAAACCTAACCCTAAACCTAACCCTAAAACAAACCCTAAACCTAACCCTAAACCTAACCCTAAACCTAACCCTAAACCTAACCCATAAACCTAACCCTAAAACAAACCCCTAAACCTAATCCTAACCCTTACCTTAATGGAAATTGGCTTTCTGCCGCGGCGCCGTTTTAAAGCGCCCTTCTGTTGCCGCGCTGTTGTCACGGCGGTGATGACGCGCGATGATGACATTGCAGCTTTAGCGACGCGCTTATGTCTCCGCGGATAAGGGCTTCGCGGTTTTATCGTGCCACGGAAAGGGGGTACATTACTTGCTCAGCATTTTTTTGAATGAACTCCCGCTGATTCCCCTCCCTGCAGGTTATTAGATGGCCTGATCCCAGGACAAGTCTTGAGGGATAACATGAAGCAAGGAAATAGCAAGGGAAGAAAAAAATTAGGCACCATTGCATTTACCTGTCATCTGTCAGACCATTTTGAAGCACGTCAAAAATGCTGCACTTGCAACATTCTACACCCACTTATTTTTTTGGTAAAGCCTATCAACATTGCTACATGGATAAATGGCATGTTTTATTGTCATTATTTTCCTGGTCTTCCTATCCAGGGCTTTTAGTTCCGCTTGAGTCAAGTCCTTTATTCCATCTGTATATCTAATGACTGGAATTGCCCAGCTGTTAACTGCCTTGGTATTTCTGCCAGTTACTGTGGATTTTTATCTCCTTCGTTCTCATGATGTATTCACTTCTAACCTTTTTTTTCTTGATTTCAGTTTGCTTGGCGGTGTCAGCTTGAAGGATGCCCAGGTATTTGTCTTCACCCAAGCTCTTGAAATTATTTCCATACAGGATCTTGATTCCTTCAGTTTTTACAATTCTTACCTTTCCACCAAAGGTGGCTCCTATTTTTCTACTTGCATTTTTACATGCTTTCGAACTGCTAGGTCGGCAGAAGCTGGGACATCTAACGGGAGCTCACTCCGTTACGCGGTGCTTTTTTACAGATTTACAGTTTTTACAATTCTTACCTTCCCACATGATGGTGTCACATGTGTCCTGTCCAAACCCCACTGCAATATCCTGGCTGCACATTTAAACAGTGTTGAGCAGTGGTTTTATTTCAGATGGTCCTTTTCCATACAGCCTCAGCTCATCCGTGTAAAAGAGGAACCGTGTTTTCCTCAAAATATGACCTACCCTGAAAACAAACCCTGACCCGATTTTCATTTCTGAGCACTACCCTAAAATAAGCCCTAGTTAATAGCAACAATAGCAGTTAGACATTTATTTATTTATTTATTTATTTATTTATTTATTTATTAGACTTATATACCACTTCATAGGGCTTTCAGCCCTCTCTAAGTGGTTTACAGAATCAGCATATTGCCCCCAACAACAATCCGGGTCCTCATTTTACCCACCTTGGAAGGATGGAAGGCTGAGTCAACCCTGAGCCGGTGAGATTTGAACTGCCGAACTGCAGATAGCAGTCAGCTGAAGTGGCCTGCAGTACTGCACTCTAACCACTGCGCCACCTCGGCTCTCTAGACACAAACTGAGCAATGTGGGATATGCAGTACAAAGCAGTGAGACATGTGCAGCTCTGTACATTGGGGGAAACAAAACAACCACTTCATAAACACATAGCAATAGCAATAGCAGTTAGACTTATATACCGCTTCATAGGGCTTTCAGCCCTCTCTAAGTGGTTTACAGAGTCAGCATATCGCCCCCAACAACAATCCGGGTCCTCATTTCACCCACCTCGGAAGGATGGAAGGCTGAGTCAACCCTGAGCTGGTGAGATTTGAACAGCCGAACTGCAGAACTGCAGTCAGCTGAAGTAGCCTGCAGTGCTGCATTTAACCACTGCGCCACCTCGGCCGCAACCACAGTCCGGTTGTACAAATTGGGGTGAGATGCATGCATAAAAATCAAGCTAGGGCCTGGGTGGGGGGATGAAATCCTACTTACCTTGGGCCTCCCATGCCCCGACACCTGTCATGCTGTTGCCTGACTTCTTCTGAGGCTGCTCGCAGTCAGACACCGCATTGTTCATCGCGCTGGTGCTGCCGCTCGTGCATGCAACCACACAACATGCCACGCAGCCTCCTCCGTGGCGACACTGGCATGATGAGTCACGTGGTATCTGGCCGCAGACACCTGCAAGTGGCCACTGAAGAAACCAGGCAGTGGAGCAACCAATGTCGGGGGCATGGGAGGCCTTGCTATGGTGGTGTCAGCCTCTGCTTTGCTGCTGCTTCGGCTGCCATTGAAACGGGGAGGGGGGGCATGGTATTTGGGAGGGATTTACTACTTGTGCTGGAGGAAGATTCTGGAGTTATGCTGCCTGTCTTACTGCGCATGCGGAGGAGGTTTCCCGCCAAGGCCAACGGCACCGACATTCCATCTTGGTGATGCCTTTCGAAGTTATCTCACACCTGACACTTGGGAGAATTATGATTGGACTGTAACTGGGATGCCAAGGGGTGGGGAATAGGTTATCCTATATATCATTCGCTTTCGCGCCTAAATAATCAGTCTTCCCTTTGCTATGCTTCTGATCATTTATAATTAGTAAAAGTACACTTGATTTCTATCAATGGAGTCTCGTGGTTTTCTTTCCTAATTATTCAATGGAGGAGTGCTGACAGGTGGTCCTAAGGTAAGCGGGTAAGACATCCCCCAAAAATAAGACCTGGTGCTTATTTTGGGGTCCAAAAGAAAATAAGACCGGGTCTTATTTTCAGAGAAACATGGTAGGATAGCTTGACAGATGTTTTGGATGTTTGATAACCGTGGCTTGACTTGTTCAGTCTTTTTGATAGAGGAATCAGTACAATAAAAACAGTAGAGATGATTGAGTCTTAGCGCAGGTGGTTAGCGAGGTGGTGCAGTGGTTAAATGCAGCACTGCAGGCTACTTCAGCTGACTGCAGTTCTGCAGTTCGGCTGTTCAAATCTCACCGGCTCAGGGTTGACTCAGCCTTCCATCCTTCCGAGGTGGGTACAATGAGGACCTGGATTGTTGTTGGGGGCAATATGCTGGCTCTGTAAACCGCTTAGAGAGGGCTGAAAGCCCTGTGAAGCGGTATATAAGTCTAACTGCTATTGCTACTAACCTCTCGGAGTCTATAACTGTGTCTTCCATTGTGCCATTGGTCTTTGCACAAAGCTTGCAAAGCTTCTACAGACTCCTTTTCTTTCCAGGCACTTGTTTATCCAGTCATGCGGTGGGAAAGCAAATGCCTTCTTGTAATCAATCCAAGACTGAGCCTCTACCTCCTTCATCCAAGCTACATTCCTGTTGTGTTACTTTGGATTGCCGCCCTGAGAACTGCAATGTTTCTTCTTTGTTTAGGTGTTGACTAGTTCACTGAAGACTCTCCATTGATGGATTGGTAAAAAAATAATAATAATTCTAATTGGAGAGACTGCCCACAGTGTGCAAGTCAAGATTTGTATCTGCTGGCGTTCTTTGCTACAGCTGTTAATTGCTGATTTATTATTTCCAATGCTTCTTTGATCTTCCTTGATTCTAGATTATATTTCTTTTTTTTAAATGTTTTTTAATTTTTAATTTAAAACAAATACAACATCCTTCTTTACATGCTATAGAAACTGTATCAGTTGGTTACAGAAAGACTTTTGTGCATCTCTTCCACAGTCAACAAACATAATTCATGTTAACTCGAGCATTTTAACTCAAATATTCATACATGTCACCATCATCATATATCCATTTTCATTTGACTATAATTGTTATTAAAAAAAATAATAATAATAATTTTTGTTACTTAAACAACACATGCCCACACCAGTGGGAAAGGAAAAAATCAAAACACAGAGAAGACAAAAAGAACAAAAAACAAGGCAGGGGAAAAAAAAGGAAAAACAAAAGAAGAAAAAAGAGGGGAAAAAACAAAAAAAACCACACAGGTATATATTATAAAAAAGTATATCAGCTGGTTACAACATGTTTTGGTGCATCTCTTCCATTAATTCATATTAATTCAAATATCTCAACTCAAATGTTTACCATATTGACATCATCATACCTCCACTTTTAGTTGACCACAGTTATTTAAACATCCTTCATCCTTAACTATGCCAAAGATTTAATCCATAACCACATGCTAGCATTTCACCTACCCGTTTGTAAAATCCTCCACCAACATCAAATCCTCATATCCTGTTTTAGCCGAACATCCATAATATTTAATACCCAAAATTCCATCTTCCATGCATATAGATTCTAGATTATATTTCTTGATCAGGTATTCTTTGGTCTTCTGGTTCCCCAACCTTTCCCCCTCCCCTCCATCGGTTCTAACTTACTTGCAATCTGATCTTAGTGCGCTGATCTTATTTTCCAGCCTGTTCCTCCATTTTTGGTGTTTCTGCTTTTTTCCTGTTTTGCTTTTTTCCCCTTGATTGTTGATTTTGTATTTAAGGTGTTGAATTATAACTGCAGCCAGTTATAATTGTTATAATTAGTTTTGTTTCTTGCAATGAACTGGTGCTTATACATGGGGCTACCCTTGAAAAGCGTTCGGAGACTGCCGTTAGTTCAGAATGCGGCCGCGCGGGCGATATTGGGTGTGCCGAGGTACACCCACGTTACACCTATCCTCTGTGAACTACACTGGCTACCAATTGGTCTCCAGACTCAATTCAAGGTATTGGTTATTACCTTTAAAGCCCTACATGGCTTAGGGCCAGGATACCTTCGAGACCTCCTGCTGCCACATACCTCCCAGCGGCCAGTAAGATCCCACAGATTGGGCCTCCTTCAGATGCCGTCAGCCAAACAGTGTCAGCTGGCGGGCCTTCGGAGGAGAGCCTTCTCTGTGGCTGCTCCGACTCTCTGGAGCCAGCTCCCCCCGGAAATCCGGACCATACCCACTCTCATGGCCTTCAGGAAAGCTGTAAAAACTTGGCTGTTCCAGCAGGCCTGGGGCTGTTGACCTCACTGTTGAGGTCCAGCCCCGACTAGAATGAATGTATGAGGGTGTTTGTTGTTTTTAAATTGTTTTCTTTTTATCGTTATGTGTGTTTTTTTCTTATGTTTTTTGTAAGCCGCCCGGAGTCCTTTGGGATTGGGCGGCATATAAATATATTTAATAAATAAATAAATAAATATACCCACCCTCCCACCTGATCCACAAAATCAAAAAGGTTAGGAAACACTGCAATGGAAGAACGCTGGTTACAATCATGGACAATGATCCCCCCCCAAAAGCATTAAGCTCCCTTTCATGAACTTCCAATCTGCTAGGTTTTATTGTCCTTTGGCAAGTGATGCGGTGGCTCAGTGGCTAAGGTGCTGAGCTTGTTCATCAGAAAGGTTGGCAGTTTGGCAGTTTGAATCCCTAGCGCCGCATAACGGAGTGAGCTCCTGTTACTTGTCCCAGCTTCTGCCAATCTAGCAGTTCGAAAGCATGTAAAAATGCAAGTAGAAAAATAGGAGCCACCTTTGGTGGGAAGGTAACAGTGTTCCATATGCCTTCGGTGTTTGGTCATGCCGGCCACATGACCATGGAGATGTCTTCGGACAGCACTGGCTCTTCGGCTTAGAAACGGAGATGAGCACCGCCCCCTCTAGAGTCGGGAACGACTAGAACATACGTGCGAGGGAAACCTTTACCTTTATTGTCCTTTGAAATTGGCCACCCTATCTTCTCAAAGAGTCATGTGCACCACCAAAATCACAAGCTGCTTAATAAATTAATAAAATAATAGCTGTTGATCCTTTTTAATTTTAGCCCACTGAAGTTAATTGACCCTCAGCTGGTACATCAGTAATTTACAATACAAATCTGCAGTACAACCAATTAAAATTAAATACTCAGTCATTAAAAATATAACATCAACAGGTCTAAGATCCTACAAAAAGAAAAATGACACATTTTTTTAAAAAAAAATGTTGTAGTTGCCTTTAAATGTCAAAACAGTTGTTACAACAGTGCAACTGTTTCCCCCTAGAACAGTTATGTTTTTAATAATGGATCAAGCAGGGAGCAAGTTGAGGAAGCCATAAATAAAGCTGGCCTCCCATCCTCTGCTTTGGAGAAGTTATTGCCAACTGAGAAATTCTGGGGTTTGAAGTCCTCTCATCTTAACGTTGCCAAGATTGAGAAACACAGTGATAGAGATTAATCTGTTCTAAACTCACTCTCAGGTGCTCCTAATGCCTACTAAAATGGTCAACAAAGCTAGCAGTCTCTGAAGCTTAAAAAAAGGAAAGGCAAGATTTCATAAAGATGTGATGTAAACACTGAAAAAAAAAACAGGCATCCCTTCTCTCTTGTAAATACTCCATTCCCTTATATTTGTGGCTGCTGAGAACGGCATTTTTAGAGTAGGAAGAGTAAGCTTTATGGAGGAAGCTACATTTCCTCTTCTCTCACAGGAAGAAGCCAGATCTGAATCCAAGGTCATGCTGGCAGGAAGAACTTTAATCCGGGGCAAAAACCAGGAGGACCACAAAAATAATATTTTTAGAGCAATGGAACTGTTCAGGAGAGGTTCTCACTGATTTTATCCAAACGCCTTTCCTCATCCTAAATTAATTTCGTACAGAAAGAAAATGTTATAGTAATTTTTAGCAGTAGCTATTATGCTATGATGCCAATATCATCATGTCACCAAGGCCTGAGTGTTGAAGGAACCAACCAGCTTGTCCCTTAAGACATAACAAAGGAGCTTCCACCTTTCCAGAAAAGCTTGACATTTTCCTTAAAGGAATCAAATAAAACATAAAGTTGTTAAACATGGTATTTATACAGATTAACAGTTGGAAGGTCATCTAGTCCAACCTGCCACCCAAGCAGGAAACCCGACACCATTTCTGACAGATGGCAGTCCAATCTCTTCTTTAAAGCTTCCAGTGATGAAGCTCCCACAACTTCCAAAGGCAACTTGTGTTCCAATGGTTCTGTTTCCATCCATTATTCCATGTCTTACCTTCAAGTGCTTTGGAAAATAGCTTGACCCCCTCCTCTCTGTGGCAGCCCCTCAAATATTGGAAGACTGCTATCATGTCTCCCCTGGTCCTTCTCTTCACTAGACTAGCCATGCCCAGTTCCTGCAACCGTTCATCATATGTTTTAGCCTCCAGTCCCCTAATCATCTTGGTTGCTCTTCTCTCCACTTTTTCTAGAGTCTCCACATATTTTTTAATAGTGTGGAGACCAAAACTGGATGCAGTACTCTAGGTGTGGTCTTACTAAGATTTTATAGAGTGGTATTAGTACCTCCCTTGATCTTGATTGTATCCCTCTGTTAATGCAATTTAGGATTGCATTGGCATTTCTGGCTGCCGCCGTTTCTGGCTCATATTTAACTGGTTGTTCACTAAGACTCCAAGATCCTCTCACAGTTACTGCTATGAAGCCTGGTTTCCCCCAGTCTATATGTGTCTTTTTGGTTTTTCTTGACTAAGTGTAAGACTTTACTTTTCTCCACATTGAATTTCATTTTGTTAGATAGGGGCCCAGTGTTCAAGTCTGTCAAGATCAGTGGTGAGATTCAAAAACTTTTACTACCTGTTCTGTGGGTGTAGCTTGGTGTGCATGGCAGGGTGTTGTAATATAACACCTTGTGTAGGCGTGGTGGTCACCCATGGCCCAGTGCATAACAAGGCATGCAGAGCCACGCTGAACCACATAGGAAAAAACAAACTCCTAAAGTACAGAACATCCTGATAGTACTCCATAACATCCTGATAGTACAACATAACATCCTGATAGTTCACTCTAGATGTGCCTTACCCAATGACGCCCAGGATTTGACCATATATAGACAGAACTTCCCTGAGCAGTAGATAAGCAATTGTAGTTTGACAGGCTGTCTTAAATCACATGCTGATTGCTCCTCCTGCCTTTGTCCTATCTCAACAAAAGGGCTTCCAGGGTCCAATCTGGGTCGCCTCATCCCGAGAAGAGCTCGTGTCCGTGTCTTTTCTCAACATTGGCCTCATGAGGCGAACCACGGGTACTTCACAGCAGGGGAAGGATATTGCAAAATCTTCATTCCCTCCCCACTCCAGGGGAAGGATACTGCAAAATCCCCATTCCTTCCTGATCAGCTGGGACTCAGGAGGCAGAGAATAGATGGGGCCGGGGCCAGTCAGAGGTGGTATTTACCAGTTCTCCGAACTACTCAAAATTTCCACTACCGATTCTCCAGAACTGGTCAGAACCTGCTGAATACCATCTCTGGTCCTATCATCTCGGGTGTTGACTACTCCTACCAGTTTTGTATCATCCGCAAATTTGTAAGTTCCCCTTCATCTAAGTCATTTATAAAGATATTTATTTATTTCATTTAATTATGTTTGCATTGATTATATTTATGACAATGTAAAGAAACCACCCTGAGCTTCACATAAAAATAAAAGCCTTTAAATAAGACAAGACCCCAACAATCCAGGTCACCATTTAAAATAAAAAGATGACAAGTTGTGGGGAAAAACGGCCCAGACTTCATTTGAATGCTCTCTGGAACAGCTCAGCCTTCAACAGTTCCCTGAGTGTAGTTAGGGAAGCAGTGGTGGGTTTCAAAAAAATTTGGAACCTCTTCTGTAGGTGTGGCCTGCTTTCCGGGTCCACTGGTGGAACCTCTTCTAACCGGTTCGGTAGATTTGACGAACCAGTTCTACCGAATAGGTGCGAACTTGTAGGAACCCACCTCTGTAGGGAAGGGATCCAATCTGATCTCCATTGGGGGATTGATCCAGAGAAGAGAGAGATGATACAGTAACAGAAATAAGAGAGAGATGAGAGCGAGCGAGCGAGAGATTTTGAGAAACCCTTGTCTCTTCATGACTGCTCAAAGCACACAAATCCATTCTTGGTATCTCAACAGGTGCGGTGCTGCTAACACACCTCAGAGCTGTGAAGAGCTCTAAGTACTTGTTTCTGAAAATCAAGCTGCTACTAAAAAGGAGACGGCAAAATCAGCCAGTGTTTTGTCCTGTTCCTTTGGCAACTTTATTCCCAGATTTCCTGAGGGCTTCCTGGATCCTGCTTCAAATGTACAGACTCTGCAGGGGAAGAAGGGGAGGGGGGGGGAAGTCATTGCATGAGGCCACCTAAGTCCCTCTTGCTCCTCTTATTCAACACTTTTCGCCTCCTTCCTTCTATACGCCCACACAACAGGCTGCAGCATCTTTTCTTTTTTTTCCCTGCACTCCCCAAATAAATGGCAGGGATAAGCACTCGAGAGCCCAGGCAGGGGCAGGCAGGTAGGACCACTGAGGTGGAAATCAGCCCAGGTGGAGGAGGAGGAGGAGGAGGTGGTTGTTTTGCGCGGTTCCAATGAAATGTGTGGGGAGGTGTGATTCAGCCAGGAGACAAGAGGGATTCGTCATCAGCAGTGGTTGCATAATCTCTTGGCATTGCCAGCAGCCTCATAACACCCACCAACTTAGCATGAGACGCCAACACATCCCCAGTCTCTGAAAAGGGGCATGTCTGCCATCTACTGGAAGACAGATGAAGCTCTTTTTTTAGTCCTCTGATAAATCCTGTCTGATTTTTGGATACTCTCTGGACAAGTCCCTGCAGTTTTCTTGGCGAGGGTTTTCAGAAGCGGTTCCCCTTTGTCTGCTTCCTAGAACCAGTGGTGGGTTTCAAAAATTGTTCGAACCTACTCTGTGGGTGTGGCCTCCTTTGTGGGAGTGGCTTGCCACCCATGTGACCGGATGGGAGTGGCTTGCCACCGGATATAAAGATGCCAACGACACTTGTCAGAACCACCTTAAATTACCTCACACACAGCACTGGCATGCATGAGAATATGATGTAAACTTGTTTTTTAAAAGGCATCTTTGGTTTGCGTTAAAACAACTTCAACACACGCAATGTTCTGATTGCACCACAAACGCAGTAGTCATCCTTCCCTTTCACAGAGGCACTGAGTTTTATAAATAGGAGCATGATAGTGTAGAATAATCATATCCAAGGACCAGTGGTGGGTTTCAAAAATTTTTGGAGCCTCTTCTGTAGGTGTGGCCTGCTTTCCGGGTCCACTGGTGGAACCTCTTCTAACCGGTTCGGTAGATTTGACAAACCGGTTCTACCGAATAGGTGCGAACTGGTAGGAACCCACCTCTGCCTAGAACTGAGAGAAAATGACTGTCCCAAAGTCATCCAGTTGGCTTTGTGTTCAAGGTGGGACTAAAACTCAGTTTTCTGATGTCTAGGTCTTCCCAGTCTCTAGGTCTCGTGATGGTGAACCTACGGCAGATGTGCCCGAAGTGGCACGTGAAGCCATGTCACCTGGCACATGCGGCGCAACCCATTCCTCTTCCGGGTTTCTGGCACTCAGTGCTGAAAAGGTTCTCCATCACTGCTCTAGATCTTTGGAGGCAGGTGGGACAGGAAGACAGGTGGAGGATGCTAGTAGACAAATTGGTCAACTGTGTTCTCTCTCAATCCTGGTCCCCAGCTTTCTTCACAGGTTAGCTTTTTGCCATAGGAGTTCCCCCCCCCCCC
This sequence comes from Thamnophis elegans, assembly GCF_009769535.1. NCBI lineage: Eukaryota > Metazoa > Chordata > Lepidosauria > Squamata > Natricidae > Thamnophis > Thamnophis elegans. The sequence continues at coordinate 8,926,870 of NC_045542.1, forward strand.
TAATTCAACTTGCCTTCTCCCAAAAAAACACCCATGGTGTTAGAAGCTGTATCAAAAGAAGAGTCAGATCAGACCTGGTTATTACTTGGCTGCGGACAGATATTCCAGGGTTGCCTGTGGGCTAGGCTGCAACATCTAGAGAACATTGCAGAAAAACCTAACGGGAAGCCACTTCTCTGTCGTTGCTCAGGGGCCTGTACAGCCATGTCAAAACATCAACAGGAGTCAACTTAATACAACTGAGACTTTGTCTTCAGACTAGGTTTCTCAACTTTGGCAACTTTATGTGGACTTTGACTACCAGAAGTCCCCATCCAGCATTCCAAATATTCTGGGAGCTAAAGTCCATGCATTTTAAAAGTTGTCAGAATTGAGAAACGCTCCTTTAGACCACAAAAGGCTAGTGAGGGAGAAGCATCTCAGGTTTGGGATGTAATCTCAAGAGGCAATAGCAACCCGGTAAACAGCGTGACCCGACAAATGCGCGCCCGACAACAGCGCGGTGATAAAACCGCGACGTCGACAGCACGCTGACGAATGAGCACAGAAGCGCGCCGACAAAAGAGCACCGACAGAAGCGCCATTACGGTTAAGGTAAGGGTTAGGGTAAGGGTAAGGGTTAGGATTATGTTTAGGGTTATGTTTAGGGTTAGGGTTAGGGTTATGTTTAGGGTTAGGGTTAGGGTTAGGGTTAGGGTTAGGGTTAGGGTTAGGGTTAGGGTTAGGGTTAGGGTTAGGGTTAGGGTTAGGGTTAGGGTTAGGGTTAGGGTTAGGGTTAGGGTTAGGTTCAGGGTTAGGGTTAGGGTTAGGGTTAGGTTCAGGGTTAGGGTTAGGGTTAGGGTTAGGGTTAGGGTTAGGTTCAGGGTTAGGGTTAGGGTTAGGTTAGGGTTACGTTTAGGGTTACGTTTAGGGTTAGGTTTAGAGTGCGCTTCTGTCGGCGCTCTTTTGTCGGCGCGATTCTGTGCTTATTCGTCAGCATGATTTCAAACTCGCGCTTTTCTCCCTGCGGTTTTGTCGGCGCGGTTTTGTCAAGTGTGCATTTGTCGGTGAACCGGTAAACAGTAGTTTTACAGAGTAAGGGTGGAGCATTGGTGACCTATACTGTATGCAGGATCAAAAAAATCTGCATTTACAATGGATTTTTTCTTGCTCCATATCCTTCCAAATGAAAGTGACTATGCTTTAATCATTAAAATCCTATAGGTTCAGTGGGTAACTTTATCTCTCATCCTTGCCAGCATGGTCCAAGTAAAGTGAACTGGTTTCAGTGCTGGCTGATCATTCCCATCATCACAGTCCAATGTTCCTAGAGTATATCGTGTGGAGAAGGGCTGGTCCATTTCAAAAGATATAGATGTCCCTTCAAACATGGCACAACTGTTGAACTTAATACCATCTACATAAGAGAAGAGAGGAAAGAGAGAGGGGGAGGGAGGGAGGAAGGGAGAGAGGAGAAAAAGAAGGAAGGAAGGAAGGAAGGAAGGAAGGAAGGAAGGAAGGAAAAAAGAAAGAAATAAGAAAGGAAGGAAGGAAGGAAGGAAGGAAGGAAGGAAAAAAGAAAGAAAAAAGAAAGGAAGGAAGGAAGGAAGGAAAGAAAGAAAGAAAGAAAGAAAGAAAGAAAGAAAGAAAGAAAGAAAGAAAGAAAGAAAGAAAGATCTCTTCACATATCAGTTTTTTAGTTGAACTTTTTCCTGGTGTCGAAAAAGACCTTGTTTAACTTATATTTATTCAGTTGCTAACAAACCTATGCAACTCACCCTGTAGCAGAGGTGGGATCCTGCCAGTTCTAACCTCTTCTATAGAAGAGGTTCCACAAATCTACAGTGCCGTTTAGAACCGGTTCCAGCTCCCTCCCCCAGCCCTTCTGTACATCATCAAGATGAAGAGCGAGAGGAGGAATTCTGGGAGTTGAAATCCACAAGTCTTAAAGCTGTCACGTTTGAACACCCCGGGGGGGGGTTCTAAAAGGTTAGGGGTGCAAGGCTCTTGTAACTTGACAGCTTTAAGACTTGCGTGCTTCAAATGCCAGAGTTTCTGAGCCAACATTCTGGTTGCTAAGCAAGAGTGTTGTTAAGTGAATTTCACCCCATTTTACAAGTTGGCCATGCCCATCCAGTCACATGACTGCCAAACCACTCCCACCCAGTCACATGGCCAGCAAGCCACTCCCACAAAGCAGGCCACACCTACAGAAGAGATTCTAAAAAAATTTGCCCCACTGCCCTGTAGATTTTAAAATAAGAGGTATTTAGAGACTGATACCAATATAAAGAGAGAATAATGCTTCCATAACCCAGGAATTGTCTGGGTTTGAACCATAACAAGCAAAGTGGGTGCCATCCAGTCTTCTCTTGTTCATTTATTCTCGGCTCCCTTTGTCCTTCATTCTTCTCCTTGTGTCATGACAAGCAAGCTGACAGGTGTGTTACGCAGCGGGTGGAATTGGTGAACAGATGGGACAGAAAGAAGGATGGGAAAATATGGAGAGTAACTTTCTGATTGCAGCCTACCCAGGAACTGGGTTTCTCTGTACATGTATACAAAAAAAAAAATCCCAAGTAACTTCCTGAAAGGAAAAAAGAAATATTTGCCAGCTAACTCTAAGCTTACATAAGCTCTCAGGTAGGAAATTGCTTTTCTTAAAGGGATGCAGTGGCTCAGTAACTAAGATGCTAAGCTTGTTGATCAGAAAGGTCAGCAGTTCAAGGTTTGAATCCCTAGCGCCGCGTAACGGAGTGAGCTCCCGTTACTTATCACAGTTTCTGCCAACCCAGCAGTTCAAAAGCATGTAAAAAATGCAAGTGGAAAAATAGGAACCACCTGTGGTGGGAAGGTAACAGCGTTCCGTGGGCCTTCGGTGTTGAGTCATACTGGCCACAAGACAGAGACATCTCTGGACAGCGGCTTCGGCTTTGAAACGGAGATGAGCACCGCCCCCTAGAGTTGGGAACGACTAGCACATATGTGCAAGGGGAACCTTTACCTTATTATATTTGAGTTTGGATCACACATAAAACCACCCATGTTGGCCAAAACATGATTTTATTCTAGAAATATCTTCAATCTTCTTTACAATCATGCTTTTCGAAATCTAAACGTTGAGGCTAAATTAGAAGTTACAATAGGTCTGATTCATACTTTGTACTAAACTCATAACACCCATGATTTGCAAATTATATTGACTGCATTCATATATGTACTACAATGGAGTTAGTTAGGCTACTGGTGGTGAGCACCATGTCCATCTGAAATAAGACCTCGTCCATTTACAGTGCAGAGGGTCAGGCGGATGAACAAGTGAATCTAGTGCAGTGGTGGGTTTCAAAAATTTTTTGAATCTACTCTGTGGGTGTGGCCTCATTTGTGGGAGTGGCTTGCCGGCCATGTGACCTGGTGGGAGTGGCTTGCCGGCCATGTGTTCTCTCTCTCTCTCTCTCTCTCTCTCTCTCTCTCATTCCTTCCTTTTGTCTCTCTCTCCCTTTTTCCTTTTTTTCTTTCATCTCTCTCACTTTTTCTTTCTTTTTTCTTTATTTCTTTCTTCCTTTCTTTCTCTTTCTCTTTCTCTCTCTGTGTGAGTCTCTCTCTGTGTGTGTGGTGGGTTTCAAATTTTTTTGGAACCTCTTCTGTAGGTGTGGCCTGGTTTCCGGGTCCACTGGTGGAACCTCTTCTAACCGGTTCGGTAGATTTGACGAACCAGTTCTACCGAACTGGTGCGAACTGGTAGGAACCCACTTCTGATCTAGTGCATATTACTGATACATGGTTAAGTGAAGTTGGAGATCTAGTCCATCAGCAGCCTTTCCTGAGCTCCTAGATTAGGGCAGATGGGAGGGCTGCCCCAGGCTTATAGTGCTAAGGGATTTCAATTCAGCACCATGTCCAAATGTGCTGAGGATTTCATGGCAAAACTAGCTTGTCCTGGAATATCTCACCCCCAATGGAGATCATCACATAAAACTGATGTTCATCTCCAAGCATGTGATCTCAATATAGAGGACATAATCACCAATCCTTTTACATGGCGAGATCACTTCTTGGTCAAGCCACACAAGATTGGCATCCCTGACCCAGAGGTGGGTTCCTACCAGTTCGCACCTATTCGGTAGAACCGGTTCGTCAAATCTACTGAACCAGTTAGAAGAGGTTCCACCAGTGGACCCGGAAAGCAGGCCACACCTACAGAAGAGGTTCCAAACTTTTTTGAAACCCACCACTGGTCCTTGGATAGGATTATTCTACACTATCATGCTCATATTTATAAAACTCAGTGCCTCTGTGAAAGGTAAGGATGACTACTGCATTTGTGGTGCAATCAGAACATTGCGTGTGTTGAAGTTGTTTTAACCCAAACCAAAGATGCCTTTTAAAAAACAAGTTTACATCATATTCTTATGCATGCCAGTGCTGTGTGTGAGGTAATTTAAGGTGGTTCTGACAAGTGTTGTCGGCATCTTCATATCCGGTACATGGGCGGCAAGCCACTCCCATCTGGTCACATGGGCAGCAAGCCACTCCCACAAAGGAGGCCACACCCACAGAGTAGGTACGAGCAATTTTTGAAACCCACCACTGCCCTGATCCCTTCAAAGATAGAAGGCCACTTTTGGATAGTCTGCTCAAAGTACTTAATAGATTTGGATGCTTGGATTTTTCCAGTAAAAGAGCCGAGGTGGCGCAGTGGTTAAATGCAGCACTGCAGGCTACTTCAGCTGACTGCAATTCTGCAGTTCGGCTGTTCAAATCTCACCGGCTCAGAGTTGACTCAGCCTTCCATCCTTCTGAGGTGGGTAAAATGAGGACCCGGATTGTTGTTGGGGGCAATATGCTGACCCTGTAAACCGCTTAGAGAGGGCTGAAAGCCCTATGAAGCGGTATATAAGTCTAACTGCTATTGCTATTGCTATTGCTATTGCTATCTTTTGTGGAAATTAGAAAGGATGGTGTTCTTGCAGCCAATGTGACGCATATGTTAGATTATTTACAGATAACATTGCTCATATTTATTGAGTACTGGGTACCACATGGGCAGGATCGTGCCTAATGACTAAGGTAGTTTCTTGCAATATTATCTGGGATTCAATGATGTTCTGGAACCTGAGAAAATAAGTAACATCCTATTGTACAGTAATGTGAGTTTTGTCATTTGTGGACAAGGGCAAAGTACATTTAATCTCTTGGAAACTGTTTAGGATAGTGTTTTCTTGTTGACAGCTGCAGGCAAGGAAAGGTGCCATTGATCCTTCCCAAGCTGCACTTCCAAGTATTTGTCATGGAGATGAAACCAAATAAAGAAACGCTTCCAAATTCTCTTCTCCCTTGACTGCACTCCTTGTGCTGCCTGAGCATCTCTAGCCACTGCCATGGAAGAGCCACAAGCAGTTCCAAGGGTCGCATTTAATGTCATATCTTGGCCCAAGCTAAAATCCATCTGAATAAGTTATTTCTAAATTAATTAATAAGAGATTCTTGAGGGTTTCTAGGTTCTGAGAGAAAGACCGGTTTGCAATCAAAGTTGCAATCGTCTAGGGAGTCAAATCCATTGAACACCATGGCAACATTTGCCCAATCCATTCAGCCGGTTTTCTCCAACTTGGGCATCAGGGTTCTCATTTGGCCAGTTGGTGCGCATTGGATATTAAATTTGCTGGCCATAGAGACCCACCACTGGAAGCTGTCCTGCAGTGGGCCAATTGGAGGTTGCCCACCTCCCTCAGGCTCATCCTCCAGTGACACAGAATAGGTGGTTTGTCTTCTGTTGTTTGATGGAAAAGACCATCATTTGGACAACTTCAGAATGGTAAGCTGCCCAGAGTCATATGGTTGAGCTGGGCAACTATAGAAATTGAATGAATGAATGAATGAATGAATGAATGAATGAATGAGATTTTGAGACATTTTTAGCCTACATCAGTAGCAAGTCCCTGGGATGGAGGCTCTTATTTGAACATAGATCCCTGTTCTGACCCCCTCCTCCGTCCAGTAACGAAAGCCGAGACAAGCTTAAATGAAATGTCCTTTAATAACAAGACCAGAATCTCGGTGGCTGAAAGCCAAGTAAACAAACAGATAAGGACTTTGGTTGCAAGTCTGACAAACCTTGGCAGCAATGGAAACAAACTCTGGCAGCAATCCAGCCTGCCAAGTTAGTTTCTCTTTAGTCCAAGCGTTGACTTCTGCAAGAAGGGCGTGGCACAAGCAGTCTCTTTTATAGTCTGGAGAGGAGCCTAATGACCATCAGCTGAGCGTAATTACCTCCTGTAATTACGTAGTTGTTCTTGACGCCGAGTAGCTCTTCGACAGCGTGCATCCCAGAACAACTCGCTGTTGGTTTCTGGATCACTCTCCCTTGTCTCCTCCCCACTGATCCAAGGCTCAGGCCCCACCTGATGGCCAACCAGCCTCTCTGCTCCCTGCTCGGAGTCGGAAACCTGTCCAGGGTCCTCCACATCCTCCAGGGCCAACTCATAGGGCCCCTCGCTGTCGGAGTCTGGTGGCAGCTCCAACGGCTCCTGCTGGGCCACAACAGATCCCTAACTAACAAGCTGGCCAGGGCAAGGGAGCTATGCGGATGAACTCACAGCCAAGCTGCTGCTATTTTCCAAGCAGCAGACTGAGGGGAAAGAAGTCACACCACCAACCATCCCCAAACGCGTATTGTACTGTTTTTGATAGCCTAGTTTGCAGCTGGATGAATTGCACAATGGGACACCCATCTTCCAGCTGGATTCATCAACAGCCTCAACAGAAATAGGCAAGAGAGGTACTAGCTTGTAAATGGAAGTTCAGTGTCAACCTGCTAAAGCTTGTTCTTATGCATGGAGAGCATTCCAACTAGCACATTGATTGGCTCCCCAGGCCTTCTGGGAGAAGGAAGATGAACCTCCAAAACCCATGAGGAAGAGAGAGATGACCGTCGTTTCGCTGAACAAAGACAGGCGTTCCACAACCATATTCCTGTTTTCACCAGTTTATTTGACACATTTGTATAGGGGAGGGAAGCATGAAGGAAAACGATTCTCACCCATCCCACCAAGAATCTTGAGAAAATCTCCAATTCCAAGCAACTCAGCAAAGCAGATGTCCAGTCCAGCAGGCAAGCTGCAGACAGGAGGTGTCAAAGATTGAATATAACTACTGGCCTTGCTACCTGTTTCCCTGTCAATCACTGTCCCTATGATGGAAATCTTGTGGCTACCCTATTGTTTGCGGTGGGGGAGCATCCATGGTCTCCATTCCACTTACAGTGGAGGCCAGATGGACCTTCTTAACATGTGCTAGCAAAAATATCATCAGAGGGATTTCTACATCATCCTTCGGTCATGAATACCTCCCTACACTTTTGTTTTTTATTCCCCCCCCCCTTTACCACAGATAATCCATTTAGCTAGAAACAGAGAAAAAAAACACTATTCTACAAAGTAAAAATCTTCTATAGTTCTTCACTCTCAAAAATTTTGAGAAAATGCCCCAGTTCACTTAATCCTATATTCCAGGATTGCGAATTGTTTTAAACGATAAAACTAAAATTTCAAAGCCCATTTGTTTTTTATATATATATAATTTGCTCTATATCTCACCTCTATTGATTTTTTTTTTCCTCGTTCCCTTTCAAGGTCAAAAAAAATATATTTTCCTACATATGTACTGTATGTAAGCGGATAGCCAATGTGTCTGCACTTTTTAAAATGTTTACCATTTGCTCCTTTGGAATATTGACATAGAAGAAGGAAAAGATGCGCACGAACCTTCTGGCTGGGGATATCAGGATCCCGGCTGTCTACAGCACATTTTATTTATACAGTTAAGAACCTTAATGGATCCCTTAATGTTGCAGGTTAACCCTTTTATTGTTGCAGAATGTCAAAACGCCAACATTACACTAGGCAGTTTTTACGGAAAACCTGATAGTATTTTGAGATTCTGGCACAAATAAAGAAAACAGTGTGCAGGTGTGCAAAACACCAGCACCTGTATTTTCAGAACAACCGGGGGGGGGGTGGGGGTGTCTGAGGGAATAAAGGCTTGGTGGGATGGCCTGTAGAAGTTTGAGAAGATCCTGTCGTAATCTGCTTGCTAATGTAGATGGGATTTTTGCAATGAATCACTAAATGGAAACACACCACGTGGATTCCTATTCCCACAAATTACAAAACCTGAAAAGCAATGGTATAATGGAAAGAAAGATTCATGGATGGAAGCAGCCTAGATGCTAAAGCCATCCTACAGATGGTGGTTCACTTCTATTACAGGAAGAAGGGATACTACAGTAAATAGTTCTAATTTTAATTAGCTTGGAGCATCAAACTCCTCCAGAGGTCCATGTCTTCTTCTGACAGGACCCTCTCTGGCTCCCTGGTGGCATTTGTTTCCATCAAATCCTGACAAGGTCTTGTCTTACCCAGCCTAGCAATCACAATATAAACTAAAAAAAGAAACCCAACCAAACCCAGATGTGAAGATTCAACAGCAGGTGGAACAAGCTTTGTTTTGTATTACCTACGAGTCAATCCTCAGATCGGGCAGTTGCTTCCTAGGCCAAGGAGAAGCATCAGATCACCGCCTTGACCCATCACACAGGCACTTCTTAAACAAGCAGCTCATTTTTAAAACATTGTGTTATCTTCAGCAGTGATATCATCCATCCAAAATCTCACTCACATATTGCTCTAAGATCAGAAGGAAGTCATATCCTTTGGGGAGTCTGGCAATATCCAGGCATACCCTTCTAAGGCTCCTCAAACACCCATCGAATTTCATTTTGATCCTGATTCAACTTGAGCTAAGGTAGCTCCAATTCAAGCTATCTCGGGACAAGCCTTCAACTTTGCTCTGGCAGCTCCCAATTCCCTACTGGAGAAGTCCCTTCTCTTCCAATAACAAGAGTTGTCGTGTTTCCCTGTCTTCCTTCCGCGACACCAGCTTTCCCCTCCGTGGGAAAGCTATCCTTCTAGGACTCACGAGGACAGGAGAAGAGAAATAGCTTCTCAAATCAATTTTGAAATTACCCCCCAACAGCTGGCAAAGAACGGCGGAGCGTTTTATTTCCCCCGCCACCGCCTTCTCCACTGATTCCCCAGTAGGTTGCTGGCCTCGACGGCTGACATGGATGGACGTGAAGTGAGTTACGCAGCAAGATTGCAAAGGTTCCACCGGCTTCAATGGGATGACCTCTGGCCCCAGGCAGGTTGCATTTGAGCCGGCTCGAAGCAGGCTGGACGGTGATGCTCTTGGTTTGATTGAACTCCTGAGCCCCTCGGGGCAGAGATATCCCCAGATGGGGGGGGAGAGCACAAAATGAAAGGATACCCCACACTTGGGGGAGGGTGCTGACGCAGCGTTGTGGCTGTGAAGCCGCATGCAGGAGGGTAGCTCATGCAAGAGAGTGGCTCTCGAAGTACCTGTGGGACAAGAAATGGGTTAGTTAGTTAGTTAGTTTAGTTTATTTAGATTGGATTTGGATTGGATTTATTACATTTATATGCCGCCCTTTTCCCCAAAGGGGACTCAGGGTGGCTCACAATTCAAATCAGGGAAGGGGGTACAGACAGGGAATAAAAAAGACGAACATAACAATACACAATTTAAAAGCACACAACAGTCATACCATTCGAGGAGGGGGGCAAAAGCTCTTAGCCCCAGGCCTGTCAGAACAGCCAGGTTTTAAGGGCTTTGCGGAAGGCCTGGAGGGTGGTGAGGGGTCGAATCTCCACAGGGAGCTCATTCCAGAGGGTCGGAGCAGCCACAGAGAAGGCTCTCCTCCGGGTAGTTGCCAGTCGGCATTGGCCGGCGGATGGAATTCGGAGGAGGCCTAATCTGTGGGATCTAATCAGTCTATTGGAGGTAATTGGCATATTTAGCTTGTATGCCGCCCACTCTTGGAAGACTCTGGGCGGCTTACAAATAAAAGGGAAGGGGGAATATAAAAATAAAAAAACAACAATTAAAATACAACAACATTCATGACTTAGGGTGGGGCTGGATAATTCAACAGCCCCAGGCCTGCCGGAACAGCCAGGTCTTGGTCGCTTTGCGGAAGGCCTGCTAACGTGCCTGCTGTGGGAACAATCTCTAAAAATTGCGTGAGCCGTCAAAACCGCGCTCGACTAAACCGCGCCCGATTAAACCGCATCGCTGACGTCATCAACAGGGCGACAACAGCCAGCACGGAGAAGGAAGGGCGCTTTAAATAGCGCTTTGAAAGCAAGCCGATTCAACTTAAGGGTTAGGTTTAGGGTTAGCTTTAGGGTTAGGGTTAGGTTAAGGGTTAAGATTAGGTTTAGGGTTAGGTTAAGGTTAGGGTTAGGTTTAGGGTTAGGTTTAGGATTAGGTTTAGGGCGGTTAGGTTTAGGTTTAGGGGTTAATTTTAGGTTTAGGGTATACAGCGTGCTTCTGTCTCCGCGCTGTTGTCACCCTGTTGATGACGTCAGCGACGCAGTTTAGTCGGATGCGGTTTAGTCGAGCGCGGTTTTGTGGTGGAACCTAAAAAATGTCCCCCTGCTCCTCTTTTTTAATATAATTTTTTATTTTTATTACACAGATAACACATACACACAACAATAAAAAAAGCATCATCACATACAGCATGTCGTTTGGTTACAGGTGTTTTAACATCCATATTCTCGAATAGCATTTACCATCACAGATTTTTCATCTAGTATAACTAAATACCTCACTTTCATTGTACAGTATATGTTCAATTACAATTTGTATTATTTTTTTCCCAATAAATCATAGTTCCCTTACATTCTTGATTATCTATTTGATAACAGTATACCTTTATATAATCCCCATGTGAAAGAAAAGATTTTTTTTTAACCAACCATTTATATTTATATATCCATTCCATTATACATAATTCCATCAATCAACTATCAGGTATGCTTATGTTCATTGTTATCCTTATACCTCATACCTTCAAACAGAAATCTTATTCCTTCATTTTTCAGCAAAATATTCTAAATAGTCGCTACATATATATACCATTTTTTAATTATTCCCTTATTAAAATTATTTATCAACAACAAGATATCATTATAATATGTTCTTAAGGTTATACATTATATCACCAATCCTCTATCAAGTATACATAAAATCGTTGTTATCCTTATCCTTTTTAAAGCAAAAAATTCTAAAGTATTCAATTCACAGATGTATCAGTTTTTCGTTGTATTGTTGTTAATCTATTTCACAGCATAATTGTGTTATCATTTAACTCCTTCAGTTAAAGCATGAGTAAAACATTTTTCATTTCCAAGTTTTTCCCCCCAGCCACTGATAAAACAAGTCCCATATCTTATAAAATTGCTCGTCCTCTTGTTCTCTAATTTCAAGTGTCAATTTATCCCTCTTGATATCAAGGAGAAATCCAGTGGGCTCCTGATGTTTTTGTCTCCGGTTCTTGACAGCCCCAGGCAGCAGAAATAATGGCAGGGCTTGTTCAAAACATCTGGAGAACATAGGATGATCGGCCTTGGTCCTATAGGATCTCTTCTACAATGATACAGGCTGTTTGCCATCGGCAGCACTGCTGCCTCATTTTCCTCTTCCAGGGTAGATGTAGAGGAAGGCAGACAAACACTGAACCATTCAGGTTGACAGTGGCCACTTGGCAAAGCAGACCCCAGCATGCCACAGTGATGGACCTACAGAGGTCATATAGTCACCCCACACCCTGAACGACCAATTGGCCAATCATTATAAACAGCCTATGGTTGTGAAATAATCTAACGAGGTCTGGTGATATAATGTATAATGTTAAGAACGTATTATAATGATATTTCGCTGCTGATAAACAATTTTAATAAGGGAATAATTGAAAACTGGTATATATATATATGCAGTGACGTTTTGTTGAAAAATGAAGGAATAAGATCTCTGTTTGAAGGTATGAAGTACAAGGATAATAATGAACATAAGAATATTTTCTGGAAAAAAATAATACTAATGTTAACTGAATATATATTGTAGAATGAAAATGAGGTTTTTAGTTCTACTAGATGAAAAGTTTGAGATGGTAAATATTATTCGAGGATGTGGATGTTAAAACACTTGTAACCAAACGACATGCTGCATGTGATGATGTTTTTTTTCTTTTTGTGTTTTTTTTAATTTTATTTATTTATTTATTATTTTATTGTGTCTATTAAATATATAACAGAGATATGGGGGTGTGTGCGGGGGGGAAACGTAGTTGGGAGGGATTGTCACAGGGATTGTGAGGGAGCCGAGGTGGCGCAGTGGTTAGAGTGCAGCACTGCAGGCTACTTCAGCTGACTGCAGCTCGGCTGTTCAAATCTCACCGGCTCAAGGTTGACTCAGCCTTCCATCCTTCCGAGGTGGGTAAAATGAGGACCCGGATTGTTGTTGGGGGCGATATGCTGACTCTGTAAACCGCTTAGAGAGGGCTGAAAGCCCTATGAAGCGGTATATAAGTCTAACTGCTATTGCTATTGCTATTGCACAGGTAGGGGAATAAGAAACGATACTAAATTATAATCTATTAAATGAAACAATGAATGTATAAGAATGATAAATGTTAAAACACCTGTAACCAAACGACACGCTGTATGTGATGATGGGCTTTGTTTTTTTTTCTTCTTTTGTGTGTTTTTTTTCTTTTTTCTTTTTTCTTTTTCTTTTTCTATTGTTGTGTGTATATGTTGTCTATGTAACAAAAATAAAAATAAAAATTATTTAAAAAAAAAATAAACAGCCTATGGAATTTGTATATATAAGGATTCCTTAGGTAATCCAGAAGCCTAGATGACGTTCGCCAGGAGTAAACTTTTGTTTTGCAAAGACGGCCACATTAATTGTGATAGCTCAAAAGCTGCACATGAGCATTTTCCTGCTGCTAAGTAAACACTTTGGTGTGCAGTCCTGAAAACAGGCAATTGGCCTTCTCAATCTAAGCCAGGTAATAATTCAGTAAAAACCAGGACTCAAAGAAACCTTAAGCTGACGTTAAACCTATTTTTCTTTAGTGAACCCACCTCTGGGAGGGGTGTCACCATTTTCCACGCTGTCCTCCAGATGTTGCCTCTCCAATTTCTTCACCCTCTGCACCTGGTCCCATCTTGGTGATATGGCGTAAAAAGGACGTGGCATTGATTGCTCGCTGGAAAAACAAAAATGGGAATCAGATGCCACCAGAAGGATGGAAAAATGTCTTGACTGATTTTATTTTTAAAGCTACCAGGTGAAAGTTACCAATGGAACTATTAACATACAGTATCCATCAGTGTGTTATTGTTGATAAGCCCAGGTATGCAGACGGCTGTAAAGCTGACAATAATAGTTGAGCAATATACATAATGATATCGTATCTCCTTTGATTAAACAACACAAAAACACAAGCAGATAATCAAACAAGCCAAAGCTGGAAGGACTCGTATATAGAATTGCAGCAGACCTGTCACCATGAAGTATTAGTTTGAAGAAATTCAGGGCGATTTCCTCTCTAAAATATTGAACGTAACTTTTTGTAAACATCACCCTGAGTACCGAAGTAGAACCAATGAAAAAGGAAAGCTGATGTCATTTATTTTTATTTAATTCTAATTCTAGTCCACCTAATAATCAGAACACATTGTGTGGATTACAAAGTACCCCAACTAAGTAAAACCCTAGAAATGATATAAAAAGATATAATTTAACTTATCCAGACCAGAGGACAAAAGTAGGAAGATTCATCACAGCTACTGAAATCCAGCATGCCTTTCTTTGAAATTAAAAAGGGAGTGCAGAAGGAAGGCAGAACCATCCACATCTTGAGTTGACCTTCAACTTTTGACCTTACCTTCCATTGACTGCGGGCAAAGTTCTTCTGAATCTGCTCACACACAGATCCATGGATATCCTTCTCCAGAGCTGTATCCCCAGAGATCCTGAAAGGGATAAAAGAGAGGGAAGTAATCCTCTGAGTGTTTCCTGAATTGTGTATGATCTATTTCCTTGTTCGCGAGAATTCTTGTTTTACCCTGGGCTCCAACCACCCTATTTGGTCTTTGAAGGAGAAAGGTGGCTTGATGATTTTGCTGCTCACTGTCAATAGGAACTGCTCAGGGGATTTTTTTTGTGCATATCCAACCAAAGGCAAACCGCTTTAAGAGTATGATGGTAGTCAGGGCCGGATTTTCCTATAGGCTAACTAGGCTTCAGCCTAGGGCCTCAAGATCAAGAGGGGCCTACATTCAAATTGTTAGCAAAATTAAAATTACACTATTCTAAAAACAGTGAACACTAAAACACTGAACCGAAAATAAGGAGAAATTCTACGCATATGACTAATAAACAAACATAAAAATGTATTGGTTAAGATCGTTCCAGCGCCGCGGCAGTTGGGGAGCCCACCCACGTTCCCGGCACCGGCGGTCGGGCGAGAGGCACGGCCGCTCCCAGTAGCCGCCCCGTTGACGCGGAGCCCACCAGCGGCCAGGCAGGTGAGGGCGAGGGGGCCGAGCCGGGCAGCTGAGCGCAGCAGGGGAGGCGGCTGGCCTCGCTGCCTTCGCCGCAGAGCAGAGCTGCCCTCCTTCGGGAGGCCAGCTATATATATTGATATATATTGATATCTATCACAGTAATGATGTATTTTATTGTCTCTCATGCAATTTACAAACTTAAAAATGGGAGGTGAAAGGGCCTCATAAGTGGAATAGCCTAGGGCCTCTTTTCATCTAAATCCGGCCCTGATGGTAGTAGTAGAAGTAGGGGATGCATATAATTTATCTTATTTGTTTTTTGTGCAGAGTGGTATACGGGAATCTTTGTCACTCCAGCATCTACAGTAGCGTAGGACAGGGCAAGATTCTTTAGATCAGTAAAAGAGCTTCAAAAAAAAAAAAATTCCAAGATCCATAATCCTTTTAAGGCAGGGGTGTCAAACTCACGTTATCACGTCATTGTCACGTGATGTTTTGGGACTTTTTCCCCCCTTTGCTAAACCAGGGGTGGGCGTGGCCAGCATCTGGCCTGCGGAACGGGAATTTGACACCCCTGTTTTAAGGGATCGAGAGAATAGGAATGGAAATGGGAGTGGTGTGGAAGAATGGTTAAAAGGGAAAACGTTTATCCCCTCAGAGAGTGAGATTTACCAAGGATGTTGCAGAGCTTGTTCACAAGTGAATCGTTTCTCGGGGTCCCGTTCTAGAAGATGCCGGATGAAATCTTTGGCTACAGGGGAACAGAAACACAAACCTCTCATGATTTAGTTTAAAGTTACCAGAAAAAGCTTTCCCCCACCCCCACACCCCGGCAACCAAATAGATAAAACGCCCCCATTATGTCTATATTTAATATCTTAGCCACCGAACCATCACTTTGTCACTTAATGTAGCAAGATTGGGGAGTGTCAAAAGATAGCGATTTGTGCCAGCTTATTGCCACTAGGAACCAGTGACAGTTGCTGGAAATCTGAAAGAAAATACCACTTAAAATGCTTCATGAAGATGGTAGATCAGGAGTGTCTGGAGGGTTTTGGGGGAGGCAGTGGTGGGTTTCAAAAATTGTTCGAAACCTACTCTGTGGGTGTGGCCTCCTTTGTGGGAGTGGCTTGCAGCCCATGTGACAGGATGGGAGTGGCTTGCCGCCCATGTGATCGGATATGAAGATGCCGACGACACTTGTCCGAACCACCTTAAATTACCTCACACACAGCACTGGCATGCATAAGAATAGGATGTAAACTTGTTTTTTAAAAGGCATCTTTGGTTTGCGTTAAAACAACTTCAACACACGCAATGTTCTGATTGCACCACAAACGCAGTAGTCATCCTTACCTTTCACAGAGGCACTGAGTTTTATAAATATGAGCATGATAGTGTAAAATAATCCTATCCAAGGACCAGTGGTGGGTTTCAAAAAAATTTGGAACCTCTTCTGTAGGTGTGACCTGCTTTCCGGGTCCACTGGTGGAACCTCTTCTAACCGGTTCGGTAGATTTGACGAACCGGTTCTACCGAATAGGTGCGAACTAGTAGAACCCACCTCTGTGGGGAGGTATCAATAAAAGCCAAGATGCCCCAGCTGTTCTTGCTAGGTATAATTACAGATTGTACAGTTATAGAGACTAATTTGATTCTGAATTTAACAACGGCAGCAAGATTGTTGGTGGCGCAGTACTGGAAGAAGGAAGAATTGCCTACCATTCAAGAATGGACGTTAAAAGTAGTAAACTTAGCAGAGATGGCCAAAACCTCAGCATATTTGAAGGACTATTCAGATGAGAAATGCAAGCTGGAATGGAGAAGATGGATTGACTACATTCAAAATAAATATTGGACTAAGAAATTTCAATTAGCTTATGAATGAATGAACAAGGAGGTTACAACTTATCTAAAGTTAGCTTAATAAAAGGGGAGTTAAAGTACAAGAGGGAGGTAGGATGCTATAGTTAGTTAGCTTATGTTAGTGTATGATTGTTAAATGTTTATACCCTTTATTTTGCTCTGGGAGATTGGGGGGAGGGAGGGTTGGAGGGGGGGCAGGGTTGGGGTGGAGGGAGGGAGGGAAGGGGAAGGGGTAATATTTGTAAAATCTAATAAAACTCTTTAATAAAAAAATAAAATGAAATAAAAGCCAAGATGGCAGCTTGAAGCATATATTCAAAGCCCTGCTCTTATTTTACATGCCATTCATGTTAGTAAAGGGATGGAGCTTTGATCACACAGTCATAGCCGCCATCTTCTTCTTTTTTTAAACCCCTCCTTAAGGATGTTCCTGGTGGGCCCTTCCCTTTGTGCATCACAAGGCTTAATGATTCTCTTCATTCCTTTGAGAATATGAAGTATGTGACAGAGTATATTGCCAAGCAAGAAAGAAAGATATACAGAGATTTAGAGCAGTGTTTCTCAACCTTGGCAACTTGAAGATGTCAGGACTTCAACTCCCAGAATTCCCCAGCCAGCATTCGCTGGCTGGGGAATTCTGGGAGTTGAAGTCCGGACATCTTCAAGTTGCCAAGGTTGAGAAACACTGGTTTAGAGGACCCTGCTTATCCAATTTTTAACATGAATTTTCCAGACCATTTAAATCTATAAAAGCACACACAGTAATGTTGCAACTAAAAAGATGCCAAAAAAGAAGGCTTATATTAAAGGCAAAATGTGTACATTAAAGGACAGCTTGCACAAAAGACACTATTTTAGAGGGAGGTGTGCATGAAAATGTATTTTGTTAGAAGAAAAATGGTTTGCAAAATGCTTACTTGGCAAAAAAAAGTAAAGAATATACACACATTTTTGTTGTTGTTGTTGTTATCAAATGCATCTACTCATGGGGGAAAGGGGGCCAACCAGAATATGCAGATAGCAAAATGAATAGGATGGTTAAGGCATGGATCCCTGCATTTAAGGAACAGGATTGAAGTCCTTTCCCCAATCAATATATTTCAGTCAAAACACGTCCCCTTTAGAGGGATTCTGAACAGGGTTTCTACCCCTTCCAAGGTTAGAACTGGCAAGAAGTCCTTCCAGTGCCACTTTCTTTACCCAAATGTGCCACTCACCTGACTCAGAGATATCATCCCAGTAAGGGGAGTCAAATTCATATTCAGCTTTCAGGATCTGGTTGAAAAGCTCGGAGTCGTTCTCGTCATAGAAAGGAGGATAACCACAAAGTCTACAGATTGGAACACAGGCAACAAATCTCACATATGCACGCAAAAACATGTTGTGACTTATTCTAAATGCAAAAGATGGATAGTTAGGTGTTGTGGCCCAGCAGGAGCCGTTGGAGCTGCCACCAGACTCCAACAGCGAGGGGCCCTATGAGTCGGCTCTGGAGGAGGTGGAGGACCCTGGACAGGGTTCCGACTCCGAGCAGGGCGCAGAGAGGCTGGTTGGCCACCAGGAGGCACCTGAGCCTTGGACCAGTGGGGAGGAGACAAGGGAGAGTGATCCAGAAGCCAGCAGTGAGTTGTTCCTGGATGCACACCATCGAAGAGCTACTCGGTGTCAGGAGCAATTACACAATTACAGGAGATAATTGCACTCAGCTGATGGTCATTAGGCTCGTCTCCAGACTATAAAAAAGACTGCTTGTGACACGCCCTTCTTGCAGAAGTCAACGCATTGACTAAAGAGAACGTAATTAACTTGGCAGGCTGGATTGCTTCCAAGGTTTGTCTGAATTGCTGCCAAGGTCCTTATCTGTTTGTTTGCTTGGCTTTCAGCCACCGAGATTCTAGTCTTGTTATTAAAGGACATTCTAATTAAGCTCGTCTCAGCTTTCATTACTGGACGGAGGGGGTCAGAACAGTTAGGGAAGCAGAAATGTACTCACAAGATATAGGAGATGACACCAAGTGCCCAAGAATCCACAGCTTTTCCATAGGGCTTCTGCTCCAGGATCTCAGGGGCTACAAAGACACAATGGCCAGGAAGGCAAGGAAGATATGAGGCTTTATTAAGAGCTGTACCCACAATTCAACTTTCTGCAGCTTAACATTGTTTTAAACTGTGAAAGGAAGAAACAGTTATCCAATAGACCAACTATAATTCCCACCAACCGCAGCCAGTACGATGAGCTTGGGGTTTGGTGCAGTGGTGGGATTCAGCCAGTTCGCACCTATTCGGGAGAACCAGTTGGTAACTTTCTAAGTAGTTCAGAGAAGCGGTTGTTAGAAGAAATCTCCTTTTGTTTTTTTTTCCACTTTACAGGGCTAATCCTGTAAGGAAGGCAGGAAGGAAACATTCTGGTGTTGTTTCTAGCCTCATCTTTATTGCCCTGCTTACAGAAATTGCCTCTCCGGTTAACCCTTATTACATCGTAACAGCTAAGGCGAAGCGCCCATCGACCTGAGTGACCTTGAGTTGGCCACACCCACCCAGTCACATGACCACCGAGCCCCACCTACCCAGATGGTCCTTAGGGCAGAGAACCGGTTGTTAAATTATTTGAATCCCACCACTGGTTTGGTGACATCTATTGGGAATTGTTATCAACAAAACCTATTAATGTTGAACTTGCAACCTCCACCCTTCCATTGGGTGTATGTATTTACAGCCAACCCTCGACCCCTATAGCTGTGCACAGAAAAAGGGCAAAATAGCAACTCTGAGTACTATTCTTTTTTTTGTATTGTTAACCACTTAGTTAATTGAACATAATACTGAACGGAACATGTGAGTTGTAGTACCATAGACTGCAAAAATAATCAATCAATCAGTCCTGGGCAATAAAGACTTATTGTCTCTTGAGGTAAAGCAGACATTTGCATAATTTGGACATAGATATGAGCAGAAGATAAACTAGAAAAAATATTATGCTTGGAAAGACAACAAATGAAATAAATGAACAAATTCAAAGAGATTATTGAAATGTTTTTGGAACAACTATTTGTTGTTACAAATAGATCAAGGTGTTCATACCAGAGGTGGGTTCCTACCAGTTCGCACCTATTTGGTAGAACCGGTTCGTCAAATCTACCGAACCAGTTTCAAAAATTTTTTTGAAACCACCACTGGTGGGTGTGTAATGTCCCGCAGTTATCTACGCATTAATAGTGATCTAGTAATATTTCCTTATACATTTTAGGGACCTTTCATTACATACTTGGTGTTTTCTTTCATACTTTTGGATTTCTAATTTCTGTTTCCGTTAGTTGGCAATTGCTAAAACCAATCCCACGTGAAAAAGTATTCAAAGCCTTCTTGATTTTAAATGTCAATTTATTTATTCCTGCACATTGTAATATTTATTCATTTACATATCTCTGTTTTTCCACTGTTGTGCAAACACAATTCCAGCAGCTGCTAACATGTGTTAAATTAAATATATATTATACTCCCTTTCAAATAGCCAACAAAATATTTCTGGTTTTAATTCCATATCTTGCCTTATGATTGCTTCTAACCACTAACTTCTGAATAGCTACTTGGACCGACTTAAGTACTAATTCATAATTTCATATCCGGTCACATGGACGGCAAGCCACTCCCATCTGGTCACATGGGCAGCAAGCCACTCCCATCCGGTCACATGGGTGGCAAGCCACTCCCATCCAGTCACATGGGTGGCAAGCCACTCCCATCCAGTCACATGGGTGGCAAGCCACTCCCACAAAGGAGGCCACACCCACAGAGTAGGTTCCAACAATTTTTGAAACCCACCACTGGCTCATAAGTACATGTCCATACAGTCAAAGGTGGATTCCAATATATGGACATCTAAGTAACTAACTAATCCTGTAATACTGTCCTTGTAACCCTATAATTAAAATGCAGAGTTATTTCCCAGACTATAACCGTTAAGATTCCCATGTAGATTCAGTGCATTGCTCCAGCAACTCCCTGTTTTGGTTAAATGTAGTACAACCCTCGCTTTTGTTGTCAGTATTTAAGGCAATTGCCAGTTGCAAAGTCTTGCATTAATTGTAATCTCTTCTTGACATATCTATTCTCAGCCCACCACCCATGTAGCATCCAAGCAGCAGGAGGAAAGAGGAAACAGTAAATGTTTAGGAAAAGACCAAGTATTCCCCAATCTCTTTTGATTCTAATTCAAGGCCCCCAGAAGTTTGCACAGCATCTTCCTAGAGATAAGGATGGTGCCATCTTTCCTGGAATTCCAGAAAGCTTGAGAAAATCTGGCCTTGGGGCTGATGTATTATTGTTCATCTAGGATCCTTTTTTTGTTTGTTTGTTTCAATTTGTTATTGTCTGTGAGATTATTGTAGTCTGGGCTGCCCACTTAGTTAAAGGATTTTATCTGTTGTTAAAGTTGTTTGTTTTTTTCCTCGTTTTATGTACCACCCAGGATTGGACAGCTTATAAATGCCAATACATAGAATAAATAACTGGACTTCCTGGGGGCGTGGCCTGTTGCCGAGGAGGGCTCCACCGAGCTCCTCAGAGATCTGGTCTGTATATCTAAATAAGATCATAGATAGCACCCCTTTTTGGCTAAGAAAGGGGCAGGGAGGGTAGCTCCGTAGACTAGGGTCTATTCGTAAGCCACAGCCTTTTTCTTTTTTTGGCTGTGGAAGAGATTAGATCCAGCCGAAGCGGAGCTTTTATCTCCGGCCAGTTCTTCTCAGCTGCCTTTTTTTTTTTTTGGCAGCCCCAGACAGGCTAGCCCCCCCCAGGACAAAACAAAGTTTTTTTCAAGCTAGATTTGATACGGGAGGGTACCACCCCTGTGAGATTTATGCTTTTATTACTATCTTAAATACCAGCACCATTCGTCTTAAAGACTTCTTTGTTTAAATAGACTTCAAAATGGCGATTTCTCTCCGTGGATGATTACTAGATGTACTTAGCCGGGCTTATCTTCCTGCAGACCGCTCCTTAACAAAATAAACTCTTTTTCTTTGGAAATAGAGGGGAGCGAAGTGCTGCTTACTTGTTTATTTATTATGGCACCCAGATCAAAGAAGCGTCTTGCTACAAATGTGTCTAAAGAATTTAAAGAATCTTTTTTGGAAATACAGCCTTTGTCTCCTACGCCCTCTACTGGAGAAGTTTTAACACAGGAATATCTCTTTAAAATCTTTGATGCCTTTAAGCAAGAACTTAAGGAATTTGTATTGCAACTTTATGATGATCTAAAATCTAAAGTTAATCAAATGAAGGCGAATACGTTTGCAGCCGTGTCTGCCCTGTCGGATTACTCTGCTGAAATAGAGAACAAATTGGAAAGTCTGGAGAAGGCTAATTTTGATTTGACTACCAATATTCAAATTTTACAAGAAAAAATTAGAAATAACGAAGAACAGCTTATGATGCTAAATTTTGATAGGAAGGCATTTTCAATAAGAGTCAGAGGATTCCGTGAAAAGGAGCAAGAGAATTTGAAACAGACCTTTGCTGAAGCCTTCAGCCATGCGCTGGGAAGCCCGGGACTTAACTTTGATTGGCAGATTCGGAAAATCTATCGCCAGAACTCATTGATAGCGGAACAGCGACAGCTCCCGAGGGATATAATTATACATTTCTCTACAAAAGAATCTAGAAACGCGATTGTGCAAAAGTTTCATAATAACAGTCTCCGAGTTGATGACCAGGACGTGATTGTCTTCAAAAATATACCTTCCCAGATGTTGAAAGCAAGAAGGGACTACACCTTTTTAACTAAAGAGCTTAGGAGTCAACAGATTCGATACAGATGGGAGGCCCCTGCCGGCATCACGGTTACATTTGAGAATCAAAGATTTCGTCTTAACTCTGTTTCAGAGGCTCAAGATTTCTATTGTAGGATTCTGAAGGCGGGACTTCCTGATGCGCTTGGAAGAGAGGAGAGACAAGCGGAAGGAGAAAGCAAACGGCTGGCCATGCGGCTGCAAGATGGAGGGGGTAGCCCCTCCTCCCTCGGAGAAGCAGAAGAACGCAGATCGAGAATTTAGATACTTCAAAAGACTTCCTAAAGTTGAGGACTGAATGGGGGTTTGAGACCTCTCTCCGGTAGAAAAAGTGGACTAATTTTTATCAGAAGGGAAAGCTGGGTGAAACTACTTTGAGCTAGATTCTAAAGTAACGTTAGCATAAATTTGATAGTGGTTAAAAGAATGCGGAATGATTTATGTTGTTTAAACTTTGTTAGATGGGACTATTTTAAAATAGAAGGTTAACTGACTCCTGCTGAAAGTATTATTTGAATATGATCCATGCTATTTAACTTTTATTTGAAGGAAAAGTTGGTTGTAATAGTTTTGAGTTACATTTCAAATAAACGCTAGTATAAATTTGATAGTGGTAAATATTAGACAAGCAAGAGATGAGGGTAAAATGCATGTGGAATGAACTACGTTATTTGAGGTAAATACCAGACAAGCAAGGGAAGAGGGCAAAATTTATGTTGTTTAAAGCTTATTAGAATAAGAAGCCGCTTGGGATTATCTTAAGATAACTGTAAAAAGAATGCGGAATGATTTATGTTGTTTAAACTTTGTTAGAAGCGACTACCTTAAAATAGAAGGTTAACTGATTCTTGCTGAAAGTATTATTGGAATATGTGGAATGATTTATGCTACAAATCGCTCTGAGTTATATTTTAAACAAATGGTAGTATAAATTTGATAGTGGTAAATATCAGACAAGTGGGGGATGAGGGTAAAATACATGTGGAATGAACTAAGTTATTTAAATTCTATTAGAAGGGGAAGTCGGTTGGAATTATCTTAAGATAGAAATTGATTCCTGTGTAAAGTAATATCTGATTTACGCTGCTTAACTTTATTAAGAAGGGGAAATCTGGTTAGATTATTTTGAATTACTGTTTGAAAAAGGGGTAAAGAAAGATCACTTACGTTGTTTAAATTTTACTAGAAGGGAAAGTTTGATTACTTGTCTGTAAAGTTATATTTGAATATATGGCATGAACCACGTTGCTTAAATCTTATTGGAAGGGATCATAAGGTTTAGGAAGGGAACGGGAGAGCCTACAGAAGGTCGGGGTAAATAGCAAAGAAGTAAGAGATGAGAATAAAATATAGATAGAATGATTTATACTATTTAAGCATAGATAAAGATGGGGGGCTGAGATCAACACAAAGAGTGGTTTCTTTTTTTCTTTTTTCTCTTTTCTCTTTTCTTTTTTTCCTTTTTTTTTTTTTTTTCTTTCTCTGCTTTTCTTTTTTTTTTTTTTTGATATATTACTTTTATTTTTTAATCCATATGTATACAAGATATTTTAGATAGAAGGTAGTGCCAGGTGTGGGCCCTGGGAAGTCGGGAGGATTAGGGATGGGGATTGTGGGGGGTGGGGTGGGGGGGTGTTAATATAGTTTTAATAAGAACAAGAATGTATTTATATACGGTGGTTCTTTTTTTTATTATTATTATTATTATTTTCCTTGGTTCACTTTACTTTTATCAGATCAAACAATACTCGAATAAAGGCATACACCAAGGAGGGAGGTAGAGGGAAGGAAGAGGGAGGAGTAAGGAAGGAGTAAGGGGAATGTAAGGAGTAAGAGGAATGTAAGGAGGGTGTCTGGGGAGTAAGGGGAGAAGGAAGGTTTGAGGGGAAAGGGAAGTAGGAGGGGAGTGTTAGAGGGAGAAAGGAAAGTTGGAGGGGGTAGATGGGGTGTATGGAGGATGCAAGGGTTAGGTGGGGTTGTGAATGATGAGTTGTGTTTCCTTTTTATTTGTTCGTTTTATTCCCTTTTTCTTTTTTTTTCTTTTCTTATAGTAAATACCCTGTATATAAATGATTGCAAATGGAATGTGAAAATTGAATAAAATATTTTATACAAGAATAAATAACTAATAGGTTTGTGTATTCCTTAACTGGATGAAA
Organism: Thamnophis elegans; assembly: GCF_009769535.1. NCBI lineage: Eukaryota > Metazoa > Chordata > Lepidosauria > Squamata > Natricidae > Thamnophis > Thamnophis elegans. Next base: position 8,951,104 of record NC_045542.1, read on the forward strand.
GTCATTTTTTAGCTCCAGCTCCCCCACTTGCAAATGAGCAGATGGACTGTGAGCAGATGGATTATGAATCGGAATATGCTATGAAAATATTGCAAAATCTCAGTTTGTAGGTGAAAAAGGGAAACAGAACAGAAACAATTGGCAGCCTCTTTAAAATGGGGGGGGGGAATGCCCCTGATGGTTCAAAACCCACTGAAGGCTGAGTTTCAAAGTTTTGGGTTGCATTTTCCGGTCCCTATATTATCCCCAGCTCAAGAATAGTGGAGCAAATCAAATGTTGCAAAAAAAAAAAAAAAAAGGCAAATCACATGCTCTGTAAAACATTTGCATAATGTAGTCTTTCCTTGTCATGGACTGTTATCATTAAATATTTAATTCAATGATCAATTTTCTACATGAATGGCAAAATGTGCGAAACATCTACACAAAAGTGGATATTAACACAGAACATGTTTGGCCCTGTTGAAAGAAATGTCCTTCTGGGTTCAGCTCCAAGTGGGGAAAAAGACACTGGCGACATGGAGGCTGCTTGGAAAGATGGTTTATTGTTGGACAGGGCCGCATGGCTTGAGTCCTGAGCAGAAAAGGTGATCACATGCTTCAATGTTGGTGGAGAAGAAGAGAAGAGCTGAGGGAGGGGCTTGCTAGGCTTTTTATACCCTGTTTAGTCCCACCTCTGTTTCCTGTTCCTGTGTAAGAAATGTATTCTGATTGGTTGCCAGACTCCCATGGGGCCATGCAGGGGCAACTCTCTGGGCTGTTTTGAATACAGGTATGAGTTCTCAGAGGCCCTGTGGAGAGTTGAGTAATATCCCTTCCCCCTACAGCTGCAGTGGGGAAGTCTTTATTATGTAAAGTGGACTAGCTTGGCCTTCTCAATGGCCTATTGACAAAGTGTGGATGGGCAGGAAGCTACAGGCAACTCTTCTGTCTTTTAAAGCATGTTTCTTTCTTTTCACATCCAGAGAAATATTCTGCCTTTTCAATATTTCCTAAGATATTTCATTTTTCTTGGAGAGGGCTGGATGATAACTTCTCACAGCCCCTCACCCTTCCCCATTGCCACACTCACCAACATAGCCAGGGGTTCCACAAGCAGTAGACATGATGCCATCAGCCTCAATTTTAGACAGCCCGAAGTCCGTAATCATAATCTTGGCATCTTCAAACGGTGTGGCATATAGAAGATTTTCAGGCTGTTTCAGGACAAGCAAAACAGAGTAAAGTTACATACCTTAAGTTTCGTATGTCTTCCTTCATGTAAGGAACTTAAAAGAGTTCCTAGTTTCTACACAACCAAAGATAAGAAGAGTAGAACTTTTCTTCCACTTGCACTTTTTTTTCTGCTCTGCCCTAAAGGCATTGCCTTCGTCTTCTCGATACCTCATGACTGGCACAGGCTTAAGTTGTCCTTAACTATATTGGCATTAATGTAGGTTTCCCCCCATCCCTTATTCCAACACCTTCAATGCCTTCAGAGGTGCAAAAGAGACCCTTATATAGATATGTCTGGCAGCAAAAATTCAGAGGAACATTAGATGACAGCAAAGAAATTCAAAAAAACTCACTCTGTGTGTGTGTGTGTGTGTGTGTGTGTGTGTGTATATCAGAGGTGGGTTCCTACCAGTTCGCACCTATTCGGTAGAACCGGTTCGTCAAATCTACCGAACCGGTTAGAAGAGGTTCCACCAGTGGACCCGGAAAGCAGGCCACACCTACAGAAGAGGTTCCAAAAATTTTTGAAACCCACCACTGCCACACACAGAGAGAGACAGACAGACTGACACAGAGAGAGAGAGAGAGAGAGAGAAAGAGAAAGAAAGGAAGGAAGGAAGGAAGAAAGAAAGAAAGAAAGAAAGAAAGAAAGAAAGAAAAAAAGAAAAAAAGAAAAAAAGAAAGAAAAAGAGTGAGAGAGAGACGAAAGAAAAAAGGGACAGAGAGACAAAAGGAAGGAAAGAGAGAAAAAGAGAGAGAAAGAAAACACATGGCCGGCAAGCCACTCCCACCAGGTCACATGGCTGGCAAGCCACTCCCACAAAGGAGGCCACACCCACAGAGTAGGTTCCAAAAAAGTTTGAAACCCACCACTGGTCTGTATGTGTTTGTGTGTGTGTGAGAGAGAGAGAGAGAGGGAGGGAGGGAGGGAGGGAGGGAGGGGGAGAAAGGGAGAGACAGAGCAAGAGGGGGGAGGGAGGGAGGGGGAGAGAAAGAGAAAGGGAGAGACAGAGCAAGGGGGGGGGAGGGAGGGAGGGAGGGAGAGAGGGAGGGAGGGAGAGAGAGGGAAAGAATGAGATGCCCGTGCACCATCTAATGCTATTTTCCCTTCATGGATCAGTAAGGGGGTTTGTCCATTCCAATAATACTGTGAGCTACATCATTGTGTAACTTCCAGGTGTCACAAACCAGAGATCATAACCAAACCCAATGCAACTTAGAAGACAATAGTAACCCACTCCAGTATTCTGCCAACAAATGGACATTTACAACCAAGAGAACCGCAAAATAATTCTGAACAATGACCCTCACACGGACGCACGTACAAACAATTTGAAAGGTACTTACCAAAGAAGGTAAGCAGAAATAGCACTGGAGTTTAGGATTTGACAAAAGCCAAAAGGATGTTCAACTGCTGATGTGTCCAAAGCAAAATAAAAATCTGATGCTACAGATGCTACATGTGTATCCCTGGCAAATGAAATGTCAGATCTATGAACCAGGGCAAATTTGATGCTTTCAGAGCAGAAACATTAAGGCTGACATTGACATTCTGAAAATCAACACAATGAAATGGACTGAAACGCATCACTTCACATTAGTGAGACACCATATTTTTTGCCCTGGGCAAGAACAGGAGCAATGGAGTAGCCATCGCTGTTAACAAAAGGGTGTAGAAGCCAATGCTTAGATAGAACTTAAAAATGGTGGAATGATCACAAATAAATCCAAGGCAACCCGATCAATGTTACAAGTGATCCAGTGGTGGGCTGCAGGCAGTACGCCCCAGTAACGGGCGTACCAGAGCCAGCCCGGAGCACCGTTCCAGTACAGTGCTCCGGAGGGCCTACCTGCCCGCCCAAGCTCCTTACCTGTGTTTTAAAGCTTCTGCGCTGCCGTGCATGAGCACGGCGCGTACACCACCTGCGCGATGCTCCACAGAGCAGCTTGAGCATCGCAGAGGTGCTAAGACGCATGTGCGCGCACGCTGCACGCATCCATTCCAGCCCCGTTCCAACTGTACCAGTTGGATCGGGATTTGAAACCCACCACTGAAGTGATCCGAAACTATACTCCAACCATAGATGCAGAGCACGTTTTATGGCGACGTGCTGCACCAAAAGAAGAGATCATACTAAAAGGATGTTTTGTTGTTTCCTTGGTTCCTTCGAGTCAGTCTTGATTCCTGGTAACTGCTTAGACAAGTTCCTGGAAAGTGAATGGCCCAAGGTCACTCTGTGGTTTCATGCCTAAGGCGGGACTAGAACTGTCTCCTGATTTATAGCCTGAGGTATTAACCACAAAACTTTTCTCAAAAAGCTATGCAATACCATTTCTGAATAATAGGAAAACTTTTCTCTGTGCCCAAAACAAAGTAGGGGAGAGACTAATAAGAATTCTGGCAAGAAAATGTAATGTTTATAGCAAGTACCTCCTTCCAACAATCTAAAAGGTACCGTATTGTTCAGAGTATAAGATGCACCTTTCCCCACCCCCTAAAAGAGTGGAAATGTTGGTGCGTCTTATCACCGAATACAGCCATTTTTGGCCTCCTGAAGCCCCCACATCCCACTTTTGCAAAAAACAGGCCGTTTTTCACAAAAACAGTGGCTTTTTTGCCTTGCCCCAATAGCACTCTGCAGACTTCAGCAAAGCTGGAACAAGACAAACATGCCCCCGTTTTTGTAAAAAAAAACGGGTGAAAAACAGGCCGTTTTCCACAAAAACAGTGGCTTTTTTGCCTTGCCCCAATAGCACTCTGCAGACTTCAGGAAAGCTGGAACAAGACAAAAATGCCCGTTTTTGTAAAAAAAACGGGCAAAAATCAGGCCGTTTTCCACAAAAATGGAGGACTTTTTGCCTTCCCTCAGCCCCCAGGGCACTCTGCATGCTTCAGCAGAGCTGGGGCAAGGCAAAAAAACCTCCATTTCTGCGAAAAACTACCTGTTTTTTCCCTTGCCCCAGCCCTCCTGAAGCCTGCAGAGTGGCCTGGGGGCAAAAACTTTTTTTCTTATTTACCTCTTCGAAATCTTGGTGCATCTTTATACACCGGTGCATCTTATAGTCCGAAAAATACGGTAACTCTACACGTGGACATTAATGGATGGACAATCCCAAAATCCCAAAGACTGGATTATTGTAATGCGCTCTACATGGGGCTGCCCTTGAAGAGTGTTCGAAGACTCCAATTAGTCCAATTAGTCCAGAATGCAGCCGCGCGAGCAATTGTGGGTGCACCAAGGTACACCCACGTTACATCTATCCTCCGCGAGCTGCACTGGCTACCTATTAGTCTCCGAATCCGCTTCAAGGTGCTGGTCGCTACCTATAAAGCCCTACATGGCATCGGACCTGGGTACCTGAGAGACCGCCTCCTGCCGATTACTTCTCTCAGACCAATTAGATCGCATAGGTTGGGTCTCCTCCGGATTCCATCTGCCAGCCAATGTCGGCTGGCGACTCCCCGGGGGAGAGCCTTCTCTGTTGCAGCTCCGGCCCTCTGGAACAAGCTCCCTGTTGAGATCCGGACCCTTACTACCCTCCCGGCCTTCCGCAAAGCCACCAAGTTCTGGCTGTTCCAGCAGGCTGGGGGGAGCTGAGAAGCATCTACCTCCACAGAAATTGTGAATGTTGGTTTTGTTTTTAATATGTTGTCTTTGTCTCGTTTCCCCCCTTTCCCTTGTCTTTTGTGAGCCGCCCGGAGTCCTCCGGGAGTGGGCGGCATACAAGACAAATAAATAAATAAATAAATAAAAATCAAATAATGTATTGTGGGCTATACACTCAATAAACAAAAACAGAGAAGCTCTCTTTGATTAGCACAAACAAGGCCTAATGCCTATTAGGGCACAGATTACTACTCCCTGCTTACAAAATTACAACTTAAACAAAATAATCAGTCCAATAGTATTCACCTTCATGAGGATAGATGATAGATAGATAGATAGATAGATAGATAGATAGATAGATAGATAGATAGATAGATAGATGATAGATAGATAGATAGATAGATGATAGATAGATAGATAGATAGATAGATAGATAGATAGATAGATAGATAGATATGGATGATAGATGATAGATAGATAGATAGATAGATAGATAGATATAGATAGATAGATAGATATAGATAGATAGATAGATAGATAGATGATAGATAGATGATAGAGATAGATAGATAGATAGATAGATAGATAGATAGAGATATAGAGATATAGATAGATAGATGATAGATAGATGATAGATAGATAGATAGATAGATAGATAGATAGATAGATAGAGATAGATAGAGATGATAGATGATAGATGATAGATGATAGATGATAGATAGATAGATAGATAGATAGATAGAAAGATAGATAAATAGATAGAGATAGATAGAGATAGATAGAGATAGATAGAGATAGATAGATAGAGATAGGCCACCAAGAGGCGCCTGATCCTTGGACCAGTGGGGAGGAGACAAGGGAGAGTGATCCAGACGTCAGCAGTGAGTTGTTCCTGGATCCCCGGCACCAAAGAGCTAATAGGCGTCAGGAACAGTTGCGCAAGTACAGGAGGTAATTGCACTCAGCTGGTGGTAATTAGGCTCCTCTCCAGACTATAAAAGGACTGCTTGTGCACACGCCCCTTTTGCAGAAGTCAATGCAGGAACTAATGTTGGAGAACATTATTGTGAGCTTGGCAGGCTGGATTGCTGCCACGGCTTATCTGTGTTTATTGCTGCCCAAGCTTGTCTGTGCCGGTTTGCTGCCAAGGACCTGTCTTTCTGTTAATTAAATGCCGTAACTTATCTTTGGCTCGGAGTGTGTTGGGGGGAGACGAGGGGGGTCAGACCAAATGTCTATCAGCAAAACATGGTTTCTAGTTTTTTTTGGGGGGGGTCCTCTGTCTTGTATAAAGTTGGGACCTGCTGGACACCCCAAAGCATCCCAACATACTCACTTTGAGATCCCGATGAACGATTCCCAGATCGTGTAGGTAATTCACAGCCTCTAGCACCTGACGGACGAGGTGGCTGGCATCCTTCTCTGTGTAATAGCCTCGTTCAATGATGCGGTCAAAGAGCTCTCCACCTGTCACCCTGTACCCCGGAGAGAGAGCTGATTTATATTCACACTCTTTCAGCAGGAGGAAGAATCCAACTATCAGGAATGATTTTCTTTCCCAATTAGCAATAGCAATAGCAGTTAGACTTATATACCGCTTCCTAGGGCTTTCAGCCCTCTCTAAGCGGTTTACAGAGTCAGCATATCGCCCCCCAACAACAATCTGGGTCCTCATTTTGCCCACCTCGGAAGGATGGAAGGCTGAGTCAACCCTGAGCCGGTGAGATTTGAACAGCCGAACTGCAGAACTGCAGTCAGCTGAAGTAGCCTGCAGTGCTGCATTTAACCACTGCGCCACCTCGGCTCTTGAAAAGGGAGGCTAGGGAATCTAATGTGCAGCTTTATATGAGTAATGCTGATTTGTTTATTTTATGCCTTTGAGTCAGTTTGGTGTAGTGGTTAAGACATCACACTAGAAACCTGAGGATCAGAAACTCAATCCCATCTTAGGCACAAAGGCAGTGGGATGACCTTGGGCCATGGAAGAAGAAGGGCAAACCACTTCTGAAATCTTGCCTGGAAAATTGTCCAGTCACCGGGAACACTGATTCAAAGGCACAACTATATACTCATAGATACATACATACCAGTGGTGGGTTTCAAAAAAAATGCGAACCTATTCTGTGGGTGTGGCCTCCTTTGTGGGAGTGGCTTGCCGGCCATGTGACCTGGTGGGAGTGGCTTGCTGGCCATGTGTTTTCTCTCTCTCCCCCTCTCTCTCTCCCTCCCTCTCTCTCTTTCTTTCCTTTTGTCTCTCTGTCCCTTTTTCCTTTTTTTCTTTCATCTCTCTCACTTTTTCTTTCTTTTTTTCTTTCTTTCTTTCTTTATTCCTTTCTTTCTCTTTCTCTCTCTGTGTGAGTCTGTGTGTGTGTGTTTGTGTGTGTGTGTTGGATTTCAAACAATTTTGGAACCTCTTCTGTAGGTGTGGCCTGCTTTCCGGGTCCACTGGTGGAACCTCTTCTAACCGGTTCGGTAGATTTGACGAACCGGTTCTACTGAATAGGTGCGAACTGGTAGGAACCCACCTCTAATACATACATATACAGTATTTGATATGGTGAGCTCCAGAGCTTCTGTTCATACCAGAAGAAGGTAAACTGGTCCTACAAACTGGGATCCTTTATTTAGAGGGTTCAATGTGCTATCTTTCTCTAGTTCCCTCCTCCAAACTCATTCTTACATGGACTTGGAATAAAATTAAGTATCTCAAATATCAGTTGCTCTTGATTCTCTGCAGACCTGCCTTCCCTATGTTATCTGATTATTATAACCAGCCCTTCCCAAGATGCAGTTCCTCAAATTACAATCAGGATTGCACCAATTAGGAAAAAAAAATAATTTGAGTTGTAACCTCATTGGATGCAAGGACCTTTTTCTTTGAAAGAACTACATGCATTGTTGTGATCTACAAAAGAATTGTCATTTTATATCCCTCCAGAAGTAGACATTTATCTCAGAGGACAAATTGCCTACCCCAGACCTCACAAGTAGAAACACATTCATAAGGAAGGGACGTCTACTCACAGCTGCATGGCCAGGTACAAATGAGTGGGACTTTCATAAATATCTTCCAGAGCAACAATGTTCTCATGTTGAATCCTACAACAAAAATTAGGAGATTGGAGAGTGAAGGGCAGCCAACATCCCAAGAATCTACCCTCACCTTTTCAGAAAGGTATGTGTTGTCAAGCACCAGGGAAATCAAGGCAATCCAATTGTGTATAAAGATTTATTGTAAGCTCAAGTTCTCTACGAGAATCTGAACTACTAATGGTCAAGGGAAATTAGTGGGAGTTAAGAAAAGAAAGGAATTCAAGGTGGGCTGGCTTAGATCTCTTGTGGGACTCATGATTGAGATGCGTTTGACCCAGCCTGGACAACTCCTACATGTGTAGGAAGCATAATGAAAGCTATGTAGATACTCCTAAGGCCGAACGTTTGATTAGAGTTGGGTAAAGCCCTACTCACATAGGAATCTCACTAGGGACTCTTCTCTACAGTTAAGATTGCTCTCCACCAATCCTTGAGCAAAAACGTATCCTGGCATACAACCTGCTGCTCCCATTGCCAACCACTAGCCAGAAAATGATTGCTTATTTACTAGCGCTTATATAGAGAGCAAGTTAAGGAGGATAGTGGATTTCTAGAGTTTGGCTTCCCGCTACTTCCACCAAACATTAACAGCTGGTGAGAATCCACCAGTTACACTCTTTCACTGGGACGGGGCACAGGAGGAAGTAAGTTCTGAGAAGTGGATTATATATCTGCCAGCTGTACAGCTGTGAGAGGTGGCAGAAAAAGGGCAGAGCAGATTCTGATGCTACGGTAGGATTAGAAATTTAGAGGGTAAAAAGGCCAGCTCTCCTCAATTAAGCTGACTTCTCTCCCAGTTGTGGTGTGGAAATCACCACAGAGCTCTCCCACATTTTTCAGCAAAGCCAAAAAAAATGGGAATTGGGGATACTGTGTTTTCCCCAAAATAAGACAGGGTCTTATTTTCTTTTGACCCCTGAAATAAGTGTTTGGTCTTATTTTCGGGGAGGTCTTATTATTTTTGAGGTATAGGAGGCGGCGAGCGTGGTCACCTCATGCCTGCTGCTGTGTTGCCATATTTTGGAGAGGGCTTATTTTTGGGGGAGGGCTTATTTTAGCACATGCACTCAAAAGCCTGATTGGGCTTATTATCCGGGGAGGTCTGAAACAGGTAGTTGAATGGTGCAATAGACGGGTTAGGATGGCTTGGGTGATAAGAGAGTTTCCCCAGTACTTATTAGCTATTTTCAGGTGATATTTAGACATAGTTTCAATGCTTCCCTGAAAGATCAGTAAATCCAGGTTTAAAAGTAATCGTACTGCTAATAAGGAGGGGGGACTGCATGGTGTGCCAGGAGTCTTTTTCCTAGTATTTCCCCCTGCCCCAATTCCAGTACCTGTTAGCTGTGAGTTGGGCTGATGTATTTTTTAAAACACAGGTCTTTTAGCTGGGGATCAGTTTGGAGACTTGATGGGTACAGGGGGAGAAGCTGGTTTAAAAGACCCACATTCTCCTACTACTGTCCTCAAATGGACAGAATGGCCCCAGAATACAGAGGAGATGGGAGTGGTCATACCCACATCAGCCTAAACTTGCCATTAGGTGTGTGCCATCCTATCCATTAAGGTGTCGCTAAATGAATGCTGTCTTAGGAAGAAGACCTTGTTAAGGATGACTTAAGGCCGGATGGAAGGAGGAGAAAGAGAAGGAGAGATAATAGGAAGGGAAGAGGAAGAGTGGAGGAGAGGTAAGGGGAGAAGAAAGAGGTAAGGAGAGGAGGGTGGAAGGGAGAGAAAGAAAAGGAGAGTGGATAGGAAGAGGAAGAGAGAGAGAGCAGGAGTAGGAAAGAGGTAAGGGAAGAAGGAAGGGAAAGGAGAGGAGGGTGGAAGGGAGAGAAAGAGAAGGAGAGATAATAGGAAGGGAAGAGGAAGAGTGGAGGAGAGATAAGGGAAGAAAAAAGAGGTAAGGAGAGGAGGGTGGAAGGGAGAGAAAGAGAAGGAGAGTGGATAGGAAGAGGAAGAGAGAGAGAGCAGGAGTAGGGAAGAGGTAAGGGAAGAAGGAAGGGAAAGGAGAGGAGGGTGGAAGGGAGAGAAAGAGAAGAAGAGATAGTGGGAAGGGAAGAGGAAGAGTGGAGGTAAGGGAACAAGAAAGAGGTAAGGAGAGGTAAGGAGAAAAGAAAGGGAAAATAAGGTGGTGTTACGACAGGCGCTAGGGATAGTAAACAAAGCAACCTAAACTGTATATTATAACCTTTTAAATGGAATAACGAAAGTATAAGAATGGCAAAGAAAAAGAATAACTATGTGAATGTATACCTATAATTGTATGTAAGAGAATAAATGATAGTAAGAATATAAAGCACAATATAGGTAAATAATATTTGGTCATAAGTAGCTAAGTATAAATAAATATAGAATAGTACATAAAAATGGGTAACGAATAAGGGGACCATGAATGCAAGATAGAAATGTATAGAAGGGAAAACACTAACTGTAAAGAAACCGATACAGAACTGCTGTACGATATATGATGGAACTTCTTGTTCCTATGTTGTTTTAAGTCATGTGTTTGTTTTTGTTGATGTGTTTATGTGTTTAAAATAAAAATTAAAAAAAGAGATGACTTAAGGCCACTCAGATGTGGATTGGCAATGAGCTGAAGGGAAGGTTTTGAGATCATGACAAAAAATCTCACAACTGCTAGGACATGTTTATTCCATGGTCAAGTGCAAAATGGGGGAAAGTGATAAGTAATCTTGAGACAATTACTATCGCTAACTTTAACCTTGCTAGATAATTTCTTAGGAAAAGTACATCACTCTGAAGTTCTTGGCTGAAGGCTAAAATATGGAATAAATAAAATTATCCCTGCAAAACTCACTGAAATCCCTGCTGAATGTGGGGTGCTTCTTATTTCAGCCCAGACATTACCGAAAGTTAAAAGAATGGAAAAGTGCAGTCAAGTGAAGGCAATCAAAACCATAGGGAAACTGCATTCCCTTACCCAAAGAGAAAAGGCATTGCTTTTCACAGTCCAGAACTGTGATAGGTTGGCCTATGCAAAAAATGCTTACAGGTCAAGTTGCCTCTCTGATTTTCCCTTTGCCATACAAAAGGAAAGACAATGTTATCTCTTTTCCATGTCTGGAAACTGGGACTTTCTACAAGATCAGTGAAATATTGTCTATACTTGCATTAAGTTATTATTATTGTTGTTGTTGTTGTTGTTGTTGTTGTCCCTGAACAAAATGAAGTTCTAATATAAAAAATGGATCCTGAGCACTGAACCAGTAAATTCATTTTACATTCCGGAACAAAAGTGCAGAAATGCAAACTGACTTACTTTTTGAGCACAGCAATTTCGTTCTCCACAGCTGCTTCTTTACCACGCAGTGCTTTTTTAGGAATACATTTGAGGGCTACAAGGCGCTGAGATCCATGTTCCTGGGCCAAGACCACTTCTGAAAAGGCCCCTCTGTAAGAATAAGAATTAAAGGATAACAACAGAAAAAGAAAGGGAGAGAGGAGGAGAGGAGGAGAGGAAGAAGAAGGAAGAAAGAGAGAAGGAGAGGAGGGTGGAAGGGAGAGGAAGAGGGTAGGAAGGGAAAGAGGAAGAGCAGGGGAGAGGTAAGGGAAGAAGGAAGGAGAAGGAGAGGAGGAAGGAAGGAGAGAAGGAAGGGAAGAAGGAAGGGAAAGGAGAGGAAGGTGGAAGGAAGAGAAAGAGAAGGAGAAGAGAGAGGGTAGGAGTAGGGGAGAGGTACGGGAAGAAGGAAGGGGAAGGAGAGGAGGAAGGAAGGAAGTAGAGAAGGAAGGGAGGGAGAAAAGAAAGGGAAAATAAGGTAGTGTTACAACAGGCGCTAGGGATGGTAAACAAAGCAACCCAAACTGTATATTATAACCTTTTTAATGGAATAACAAATGTATAAGAATGGCAAAGAAAAAGAATAACCATGTGAATGTATATCTATCATTGTATGTAAGAGAATAAATGACAGTAAGAATATAAAGCATAATATAGGTAACAATATTTTGTTACAAATAGCTAAGTATAAATAAATATAGAATAGTACATAAAAATGGATAACGATTAAGGGGACCATGAATGCAAGATAGAAATGTATAGAAGGGAAAACACTAACTGTAAAGAAACCGATACGGAACTGCTGTACGATATATGATGGGGCTTCTTGTTCCTATGTTGTTTTAAGTCATGTGTTTGTTTTTGTTGACGTGTTTATGTGTTTTAAAAAAAAAGAATTAAAGGAAGGAGGAATAGAGGCATGTAATTGTAAGTGTTCACAGCTGCATAAGCAGTCGCTAAAATTCCTTACAAAAATCCAATACAGTTGCAATAGCAATTCAGCAGTATACACATAAGTCTGCTTATGTACTTTTATGCCCAACTAAATTAATTGTGATTTCTAGGAAAGCTGAGTTTTGTTTTGTTTCGTTTGTTTGTTTTCCCCTTAAATTCCTTGGAACCTTTTCCTGGATGTTGGATGTTAAGCAAAAGCAGCATTACGATTGTAAGGGGGAAAGCGTTGCCAATGTAATTCTTTTAACTCCCTGCCGATTTGTCTGAGTTGAGAGTTGCTACATGGAAAAAAAAATGTTCAGTTTGCTTCAAACTGTTCTGGGACAAAGAAGCAATTGTCTGTTCCACTTCAAAATATGGAATCAGTAAACAGAACTTTGCCTTATTTTAAAAAATGGGAGAGGGCGGGCAGAACGAGTCGTTCAAAGGGGGGGAAGGTTGTTTTGTTTTGGGGGAGATCAGGTTTTGTTTTTGGCTTGACAGGAGGGAAATCGTTCGAAGTAAACAAGAGTGACCAAAATACAAAGGTGGTCGCATTTTTTGAGACTTACTACACAGGCTCTCCCAAGGGGCTAGAGCCGAGGTGGCGCAGTGGTTAAATGCAGCACTGCAGGCTACTTCAGCTGACTGCAGTTCTGCAGTTCGGCTGTTCAAATCTCATCGGCTCAGGGTTGACTCAGCCTTCCATCCTTCCGAGGTGGGTAAAATGAGGACCCAGACTGTGGGGGCAATATGCTGACTCTGTAAACCGCTTAGAGAGGGCTGAAAGCCCTATGAAGCGGTATATAAGTCTAACTGCTATTGCTATTGCTATTGTCTTCCAACTCCCCCACCACAGTCTTTGCTCTACCACACACCAAACTGGAGCTAACCCTCACCACCCTCCAGGCCTTCCGCAAAGCCCTCAAAACCTGGCTATTCCGGGAGGCCTGGGGCTAAAGAGCTTCTGCCCCCCTTTCTCGAATGGTATGGTTGTTGTGTGTTTTTAAATTGTGTATTGTTCGTTTGTCTGTTATCCCCTGTTTGTACCTCCTTTCCCTTGACTGGGTTGTGAGCCGCCCTGAGTCCCCTTTGGGGAAAAGGGCGGCATATAAATGAAATAAATCCTAATCCTAATCCTAACTCAGGTCTGCCTGATCCCTTGGTTGGTGCTTTATGGTTTTGGAATAAATTGGCTGAAGCATCTCCGGCATTGAGTATGCAAACTGGCAACGTGTATATTTTTTTCAGGGATGGCTGACTCATTCTCCTCGTGCGGCAGAGAAAACAACAGGGAGGCATTCCCTAGGAAACCTGAGCAAACGAAGAAGAAGCCCGCATTTGATTGTCCCTCTGGAAAGGGATTTGGATTCTCTGCCCAACTGCCCTTCATCCAATCTCGAAGGCTTGGGCGCATTTGGTTAAGAAAGGGTTAACCTGTCTTCTCTCCCACCACCCTCCGCAAATTCCCGCTGGCTCCTGATCTATTATTGTCCAATGCACGTCAGATCTGTCCGAGGGCATCAAAAGCCAATGGGATCGCGGTATGCAAATGAAGCCGAGATCGGGCTGCAGCATTCCTGGAGTCTGCAGAAGAGGCTTCCAGGAGGAGGGACCACATCCAGCCGCAGAGAGAGAGAGAGAGAGAGAGAGAGACCCGTCTGTGCTGGCGGGGCAGGATGAGGACCTCAGGGCAAGGAAAGCAGATGGGGAGCAGTCAGCATCCTGCTAGGGATGGAGAACGGGAGAGTAGAAGGCAGATCTCAGACCTGCAAACACACTGCAACGTTGCACGTGGGAGATGATCTGCTACACTGCGGGGGAGGAGGGGGGATGCTTCTTTGGGCATATATTTAAAATCACACCATCTCTCCAGTGCTTCATACTCGAGGGGTACCGAAGACAAGGAGGGAAGCGTGGTTTAACTGCATGCTAAAATGTGCGACTGAGAAAGGGGAAAAAAAGAGAAATGGAAGCAGGTGGAGAGAAAGCAAAATTGAAGCTATAACAGCCTCCTGCAGAGTCTTGCACCCCAAGACTCTGAATCCCCCAGATGACGTGGCCTATGAGAACCCCAACAATTCATCTTCCCAAGTTGGGGGAAAAGAAGTGTAAAAGTAGAGAAGGGCTAACGCAGAGCATGGAAAGTAAATTAGGTCAAGAAATGGAGGGTGGGATGAAGCCCAAGGGCAGGATTCCCAGAGCAGGAGAGCGTCCACGCAGATCTCGAGCCAGCCCCTCCTTTTTACTCACGCGCCCAGCTTCTCCTTGATGTCGTAGACACTGGCGATGTCTTCCACTGTTTTCTTCCAGCCTTTCCCAAGAGGCATTATGAACAACAGCTCGAAGCAGGCCGGCTAGAAAGAGCTGGGGATAGGGAAGCAGAGGAGAGGGGGGAAAATGTTACTAACAGAGATGGAAATTTGTAATGGAAACATCTAGGAAGGGGTCAGCCTGTTCCCATGACTCCTTGGGCCAGAAATCTCCTGGCCACTCCTCTCTACTGTAAGGTACTGAATGAGAAATCTTGATTCTGAGATGGAGATTTAAAAGGCAACACGCAAACACGTGTGGAGCTACACGCCCCTAAGAACTTCATTCTCAGTTCCAAATATTCTTGAAATAAAAGGAAAGGCGGTTTTCTGAAGATCCCGGGTTCTGCTGTGCTTAATAATACCTGAGTGGGGAGGTCTCCTCATTTCAGGGCAGCTCTAGATCTGCAACCACATTGCCTGCAAGGCTTTCCAAGAAGTTGTCCCGATGTCTGGGAACTGCAATTTATCACAACCGGAGACCAACGGACTGCAAGAAGCTACAGTTGCCCTATGGGAAGTTATCACCCAGCCCTCTCCCAGAAAAATGAAACATCCTAGGAAATATTGAAAAGGCAGAATATTTCTCTGGATGTGAAAAGAAAGAAACATGTTTTAAAAGACAGAATAGTTGCCTGTAGCTTCCTGCCCATCCCCACTGTTAATGGGCCATTGAGAAGGCCAAGCTAGTCCACTTTACATAATAAAGACTTCACCAGCAGCTACAGGAAAGCATGATAATATTGGCCCTTGAGCACGGCATCTGAGAACTCAACTAAACCCGGATTCAAAACACAGCCTAGAGAGTTGTCCCTGCATGGTCCCATGGGAGTCTGACAACCAATCAGAATACATTTCTTACACAGGAACAGGAAACAGAGAGGTGGGACTAAACAGGGTATAAAAAGCCTAGCAAGCCCCTCCCTCAGCCCTTCTCTTCTTCTCCACCAACATTGAAGCATGTGATCATCATTTCTGTTCAGGGCTCAAGCCACGTGGTCCTGTCCACCAATAAACCATCTTTCCAAGCAGCCTCCATGTCTCCAGTGTCTTTTTCCCCACTTGGAGCTGAACCCAGAAGGACATTTCTTTCATCAGCCCTATGGTGTGTTCTGTCCAAATGGTTTAGGGTTTGATTATAGAGGCACATTTGAACCAAGCAAAGGTAGAGTTCTGTTCACATCCTGACAATTAAGAAGATGCTCCCCTAGTGTAAATAACCCCTAGTTAACTATAATAATAATACTAATAAAGATATGTTAGAGAGAGGAAATTTTAGATGTCCTACTAATTGACTTTTTTTTTCTTAGAATATGTTATAAAGATATAAAGATATGGTAGATTGACTGGAACTGGGGCAAGGGGAGAAAAAAAAATGCCAGCAGGTAGCTGTGTTTTTGAATCTTAACTAAATGGAAATTGTGGTATGGTGATAGTAAAATATATAAATTTTTAACATATACAATTTAAACTGAATGGAATATATGTGATTGTGGACAGAACGCATGAAATGTACTTGTGACCAATGGATACACTTTCTACAAGATGTAATGAAATATGATGGGGGTTTTTTTTGTGTTTTTTCTGTAATAAAACTAATAAAAAAAATTATTTTTTTAAAAAAAGAAGACGCTCCCCGTGGCCACATAACGGGGGCTGTAGAAAACATTGACCCAGAAGAATTTGAAATCAGAAAATCCTAGATCATTTTGATCTGTAAACTGCCATGAGTCTAGTGGAATAAAAAAATAATTCAAAATGTAAAAAAATAAAATAAACACCACATCTGGACCACTTGGCAACTTTTGAGGTTTCTTATTCAAGTGTCAATAACACAGGAAGTGGAAATTTGTCACAATGGCATGAGAGATTTTCACTGCCAGCTTCGGCACATCCACTTGTAGTTCAAAAGCATGAGAACAAACCAGACTGGAGGCTCTTTTGTCAAGTAAAAGCTTAATATAAACTCTTTTAAAAAGTTGTTCTAGAGAGTAAAAAAAAAACGGTCATGAAAATCTAGCATCTTTGACTTTTCTCCCTGATATTTAGGAAGAAATACCAAAAAAAATGAGGAAATAATGCCAGATTCATTAACAGCAACAAATGGTAATCAGAGGTCATAGAAAGAAAATTATATAGTGTAAAAGCTTATTGGCTATATTATTTCTGAAGATATTATCACTGAACATTATTCTGTTTCTTTAGTATAATTTACTAATAAGATGTAAAATAATAACCAGTTTACTATTTACACATCAGAGATGCTAGGAAAGTAGTAGTTCAATCAATCAACTTTTATTTGGGTATAGACCAACAAAAAGAAGTGAGGTAATCCTTAATTTAATATCACAATTGAGTCAAAAATTTCCATTGCTAAAAAAAAGTCAGTTAAGTGAGTTGTGGTGCATTTTACAAACTTTTCTGCCACTGTTGTTTAAACGAACCACTGCAGTTAAGTAGATCATGGGGTCATTGTTCTGACCCCCCCCTTTCCAGGAACGAAAGCCAAAACAAACATAAATGAGAATGTTTTTTAAGAGCAATCACATTCACCAAGTTTGTTTCTTGTTAATCGTTAACGTTGACTTCTGCAAAAGGGCGTGGCACAAGCAGTCTCTTTTATAAGCAGGAGAGGATCTTAATAAGCATCAGCTGAGCGTAATCATCTCCTATAATTTTGCAGTTGTTCTTGCCGCCGAGTAGCCCTTCGAGGGTGTGCATCCCGAAACAACTCACAGGTGTTTTCTGGATCACTCCCTCTTGTCTCCTCCCCACTGATACAAGGCTCCGGCGCCACATGGTGGCCAACCAGTCTCTCCTCACCCTTCTTGGAGTCGGCACCCTGTCCAGGGTCCTCCACCTCCTCCGGGGACGACTCATAAGACCCCTCGCTGTCAGAGTCTGGCGGCAGCTCCAACGGCTCCTGCCGGGCCACAACAGGTCATAATGGAATCTGGCTTCCCACATAGACTTTGGTTATCCAAAGCTAGCTGGGAAGGTTGCAAATGGTGATCAAGGACAACGCAACTGTCATAAATACATGACAGTTGCCAAGCCTCTGCATTTTGTTCACAGGATGCTACAACAGTTGTAGGTGTAAAAACCAGTCATAAGTCTCTTTTTTCAGTGCGGTAAAAAGATTGCAAGTCAAAAACTAGCTGTAATTCACTACTGGACAAGATGGTCTGATCATTTGTATTTGTTTTCAGGATTAGACAGAATCTGGTTAAAAACTTGAAAGATTCTCTTGGACGTACTTCCCACTGCAACAAAGAGATATGTCCACTCAACTGAATAGAAGAAAAATTGATCTGGACAGATTTATTAAGAAGTGTGCTTAGGCTGTCATTTCAAATGAAGAACGCATCTTTTTCAAGTGATAAGAACAAGCAGTATTTCACACTTTTCTATTCTATTTCCACATCAAACTTTTGCTTTTAGAATCTCTAGGTTTCCCTTTCTATGAATGCATTCAATTGTGAGAGACAGAGAAAGACATAGTTGCAAGCCCTTGCTGGCCTAAGCAGCTACTTAGGCCAGCTTTATAATAAACCATGATAATCTCAGGAAAGAAAAAAGAGAGACAATATTTTATCCCTTGAATCACTGTCTGAAACAATGTAAAGAAAATAGAACAACTTCCCCCCAAATGAATCCTTCTACATGTGCCAAATTACATAATCCCTTACGCCTTAGAGGGCACCAGGTTGAAAAAAAACCAATATGGGAAAAGAAGAGCAGACAAGAAGAGGAAAGCTCTCACTATGCTATTTTTCTTCACTTCTTTCAAGAAGTTTCAGGAAGAAAGTTAAAAAACCAATTAGGGTCAAAATAGAATTAAGCCTCCCTCCTGTCTTACATGCCCACATCTATAGGTTTCTCTCTTTCAGAGTAAATAAAGTTTGATGGGCAGGGGATAAATTAAGTCAAGAAAGGAAAGAGTAGCCTGGTCAGTGGATATATTTATCTCCCTCCCATCTTGTTTGTTCTTCAATTATTCGGGTCCCTGCAGTGGTGGGTTTCAAAAATTGTTCGAACCTACTCTGTGGGTGTGGCCTCCTTTGTGGGAGTGGCTTGCCACCCATGTGACCGGATGGGAGTGGCTTGCCGCCCATGTGACCGGATATGAAGATGCCGACGACACTTGTCAGAACCACCTTAAATTACCTCCCACACAGCACTGGCATGCATAAGAATATGATGTAAACTTCTTTTTTAAAAGGCATCTTTGGTTTGCGTTAAAACAACTTCAACAGACGCAACGTTCTGATTGCACCACAAATGCAGCAGTCATCCTTACCTTTCACAGAGGCACTGAGTTTTATAAATACGAGCATGATAGTGTAGAATAATCCTATCCAAGGACCAGTGATGGGGTTCAGAAAAATTTTGGAACCTCTTCTGTAGGTGTGGCCTGCTTTCCGGGTCCACTGGTGGAACCTCTTCTAACCGGTTCGGTAGATTTGACGAATGGGTTCTACCGAATAGGTGCGAACTGGTAGGAACCCACCTCGGGGTCCCTGAGTCAAGAGACTTGGTTCACCCTTTTCAATTTCCCCAAAGGACTGTAAGAGTGAAGACAAGGTGTGCTTTGTGCCCTTTACAAAGGGCACCGTGAGCCTCCTGCAGTCCTGATCTTGAGCTGGCAGAGGCTAGAAAATATCATGCCACCTGCCTTTTTTCCAGCCCAGAGTTCTTATGCCACAGAAGTCCCTCCCCGTTGTTCCAACCTTAATAAAGCGGAGTGTTTCTCTCTTTAATAAGCCTTCACCACCACCACCACCACCACCACCACCACTAACTACTACTACTACTACTACCACCACTACTACTTTTGAATCTGCAAGAATATATTACCTAAAGGAATTAACGCTCTCACTAACTGGATGCATTTTTTTAAAAATCCAGAGCTGAATAGTTTCAGTTGTTGGTTGGCAGATGGGATGTGTGCATTTGTCAACTAGAAAGCTGCACCACGGGTGCCTCAGATAGCCAGGGTGTGTGCATGGATGAAAGGCAATTAATGTGTGTTGTGAAAGTTGAGCCATGCATTAAAAAAAACAAAGAATGATACTTAATGCAGAAACTGGTAGTCAGATCACAAAAACCACATCCATTTCTTTGAGAGAAGAATTTCCCATTTTTTGCCCACTGGATGCCAAATAGACATGGAGGACTACTGGCCTTTGGGACAATAAATCTGATGAATAGCTCACTATAGAGGAAACTTACCACAGGTTGTCCTCCACTTACAACACTTCATTTAGTGGCCAAAGTTACAATGGCACTGGGGGGTGAAAAAATGACTTGCGACCATTTTTCACACTCACAACTGTTGCAGCATCCTCGGGGTCATGTGATCAAAATTCATACACTGGTCATATTTATGACCTTTGCGGTGTCCTGGGCTCATGTGATTATCTTTTGCAACCTTCTGAACCAGCAAAGTCAATAAGGAAACCAGACTCACTTGTGTTTCTAACTTCACAACTGCAGTGATTCACTTAACACAGTGTTTCTCAACCTCGGCAACTTGAAGATGTCCGGACTTCAACTCCCAGAATTCCCCAGCCAGCGAATGCTGGCTGGGGAATTCTGGGAGTTGAAGTCCGGACATCTTCAAGTTGCCAAGGTTGAGAAACACTGACTTAACAGCTGGGACAAAGAAGGTTGTAAAATGGGGCAAAATTCACTTAACAGCTGTTCTCACTTAGCAACAGAGATTTTGGGCTCAACCGTGGTTGTAAGTTGAAGAGTAACCTGTAGAGGTTTTGTTTTGTTTTTACAAAAAAATAGTTGCTCACTGCTAAAACCAGGCGGCCTGGTTGAGCCATGCAAATGACAGGTGTTCCTCCTCCCAGTCTGATTGCTATCCAGCCTTCCCCAACTGGGATTCTTCCTTCCAGATTTGCTGGGTAGAGAATTTTAGGACTCATAGTCCAAACTCATTTGGAAGACCCCAGGTTGAGGAAACCTTTCTTATACTCTCATATTCTTTAAGTAATTATAAATTTCTGTACTAAGTTTCTAGTGATATATATATAGTTATTTGGAACTGCTTATTGGTCCTATGTTTAACGGTACACACACAAAGTATATATATATACAGCTGTGTTATATATAACACAACTGCCTAAGATATAATACAGCACAGGTTCTAATCCCAGTAAGGGTATGGCTAGCTGATGAGAGCTAAATAGCTTGAAATAGATCTATACTAGTCTCCCTTTATTTATTTATCAGCACAAATACAACACAAATGTAACAAAGGCAACAGTAAAAATATTGGGTTTCTGTCTGGATGGTCTCTTGTGACGAGCCAATAGACAGAGATAGGAAGCAGTGGGCTTCCTCCCATATTTGGGCATACCAGGGATTGTGACACTAAATACATACCTATTTCCCTGGCTTAGCTGATAAAGGAGGAGAACCTTGTGGCTTAGTGGTTAACATAACTGCCTAAGATGTAATATAGCACAGGTTCTAATCCCAGTAAGGGTATGGCTAGCTGATGAGAGCTAAATAGCTTGAAATAGATCTATACTAGTCTCCCTTTATTTATCAGCACAAATACAACATGTGTGTGTGTGTGTGTGTGTGTGTGTGTGTGCGCGTGCACACACACACATATCAGTGTGTCTTGATAGAGTTCAGTTAGCCTAGAAGGGAGGGAGAGAGGGAGGTTGTTTATGTGCCACGTGTAATATTTATTCCTTTGGCCTGAGGTGAAACTGTCTGAATCCATATAAAGTGCACAATGCACTACCACTATGCTTCGTATTCCAGGGGTATGGTACATGATGTCAAAAACATGATGTCTTTAGAGAATGGGAAGAAGTAGGTGAAAATTACAAAAGCTACAGCAATGTCTGATGAATGCAAAAACACACATAAACACGCAGGCATTTCCTTTTGTTGCTGTTGACAACACATGGGTTTTACAATAGGTTGCAAAAATATTAATATGTGCGGTAAGGGCAGTTACCCATCAATCCTTGCAAACGGTGCTATGGGTCTTCTCGAATCTCCGATGGGACATCAAAGGTTTCCATGCAAGATAAATAAAGCATATGTGTGTGTTTGCTCAGGCACGCACCCGCCTTGTGACAAGAAGGTCTGATCCTGCACAAATGGTTGACAACCTGTTGCCCTTTGTGTACAAATACCGGCATGAAAAGGGAACGGATGAGGAATGAGATAGGATGAAAAGAACAGAGGGGCAGAAGGGAAAATTTGGTGACGGATGAAAAGGGAGGAAGGAGAGTTGGGGAAAGCGGGATATATTTAAGGCATTCACAAAAAAAAGGGAATGTTGTGGAGATAATTTGGCGAATGCTATGAAGACGCATCCATCATGTTATAAGAAGAATGGAAGAAGATAGATAGATAGATAGATAGATAGATAGATAGATAGATAGATAGATAGATAGATAGATAGATAGATAAATTTATTTATAGGCTGCCCTTTTCCCTGAGGGGACTCAGGGCGGCTTACAACGTATAGGGAAGGGAGTACACACAATGACATATAAAGACAGTACGTAATTAAAAAAAGAAGCAACATTCATTCATCATTCGGGAGGGGACGGATTATAATCTTTAACCCCAGGCCTGACGGGATAGCCAGATCTTGAGGGCTGTGCGGAAGGTCTGGAGCGTGGTGAGGGTACGAATCTCCACGGGGAGATCGTTCCAAAGGGTCGGAGCTACTACTGAAAAGGCTCTCCTCCGCGTAGTTGCCAGTCGGCACTGACTGGCGGATGGTACTCGGAGGAGGCCTAATCTGTGCGATCTAATAGGTCGAAGGGAGGTAATTGGCAGGAGGCGGTCTCTCAAGTACCCAGATCCACTACCATGGAGGGCTTTAAAGGTGGTAAGTAGCACCTTGAAGCGCATCCGGAGATCAACAGGTAGCCAGCGCAGCTCGCGGAGGATAGGTGTTATGTGGGCGAACCGAGGTGCACCCACAATCACTCGCGCGGCCGCATTCTGGACTAGCTGGAAGGATAGGCAAGGAGTCAAGGAGGAGTCAAGAAAATGGATATACAGACTTAGTTGAGTGAACCGGACTGATGAAACATAGATAAAAGCTTGCTAGGGCCTCCACTTTAGGACCGCAACATGTAGGCTTCCAGGGACACAGCTTAAAATGAAGTATTTCAGATTCCCACCACCCACCCACCGCTCTTTCAGCCAATGGTACGGCCACCTGTTTTGGAAGCCCAGCGCAACCAAGCCCAGAGCTTTCCAACCCGGGGGACACAACCCATCATTCCCAGAGGCCCCCCGTTGTTTTCCTGCCGAAACAACGGCTCGGCCGCGGTCTCCAGCGCGCAGGTCTAAGCTCAACTTTACAGCCGGGGCAACCCGAAGCAATTTTTTTGCGTCAAAATAACGGGAAGCACCGCCTTGCCGGCCAGGCGGGTGTCTTTAAGGTTGCAGCATTGCTTTCGTTTACGCACCCTCGCGAAGGACCCACCTGCTTTCCGCCCGCCCCAACTTCGGACGTGCGTGTGCGGTTGCAAGCGCACCCTTAGCACCCGCTGCCCTTTGGTTAGGATGGGGAGCCCCGAAGAAGCGCAGGCGAAGAAGGCAAGCTGTGCGCGCCTCGCCGCGTCGCGTCCCTTTGAATCACCCGCAAGGCACCCCGCTTCCCCTTTTTCCCCGGGTCCTCCCCGGCCCAGGTGTTCTACCTCTCGCGGTTTCACTCCCTCTCTCTCTCTCTCTCCGGCGATCTTCCTCCTCCGCCACCCTGCCCGGATCCGCTGCAATCCGGACTCGTTTACATTCCTTAGGCGTCTCTGCATCCCGCGCGCTTCCCAGCCTGGTGCAGGCGAGCGGCTGGGTGGGGCGGGGAATGGGGACCGAGCGAGACGCGCGCGTGTGTGCGTGGGCAAGCGCGGGCGAGGAAGGGAAACCGACCCTTCCTCGCCTCCCCCTACCCGAGTCCGATTTCTCCTCTCTCCCTCCTCGTCCTTCTCACTTACCTGCTTCCAAGTCCTGAGCCGCTTGGCTGCCGGCAGTCCCCCTTCCCATCCTCTAGCCAGCGCTTTGCCTCTCCCGCCAGCCCGCCCGACCCACCTCGCCACGCCTCGCCTGCTGACTTACTCCACCCTTCTACTCCGTCTTCCTTAGGCTTCTCTTCACCCCTGCCTTGTAAGGCAATGTCAGGCGGAGGTGGGCTTAGGGAAGCGGCTGGAAATCAAGCGAAGAGGGACCCCCCACCAGTGCTCATCCCGCAGCTGGACTTCTCGGCTCTGCAGCCTGGGAAAGAGAGCGGGGACCGCAATTTAGGCACGTCCCTAAAGTGAAACCTCTACGAGCAAAAGCAGTGTATCTCTGAATCACGCGGGATGAGGTAGTGGGGTGGTCTAAAGAGATTGGCTTACAACTCAGAAGGGAAGCCAACCTTCCTGGGTCTTACCTTCAGCTAGCTCAAGCTTTCTCTTCCCCCCCCCCACAAGAAATATACTGTGATTGAGAATAACACTGCAGATCAACTATACAAGATTCTAGCAAGGCATGGGAGATAGCCCCTATCTTGTCATCTTCTGTGAGATGGACAGCCATCTAGATGTGATTTATAATTAAACGAATAAATCTTTATGGCCAACTCTAGGGCAGCCTGGTGTCCTCCAGATTTCAGTTCCCTACAATTCCACAGCTAAACTGGATGCCACCACAACTGAGGAAACCTCAAAAATATAATAAAATATATAAAATAGTGTCTGCTAATAGCAAAATGCAAGAATTGCTGCTTTCAAGAACTAAATCTGAGGTTTAATAACATGGGATTTTTTTAATATTCCATTTTCTATTGGTCTTAATTGAGACGACTTGGAGCAGGGTGTTTCAAAAGCTCTGATTTTCAAAATTCCAATTGACTGATGCTGTCAAGGCAATATATGTAGACACTGAAAAAGAAAGGGGGGAGTGAGCATCCTCAGTAAGTTACGGGCCATCCAAAACCATACTCTCCCATTTCCAAGGCAGGATCTTGTAAGATGTCATCAAACTGCACTCTGTCCAATTGTCATTTAGGCCCCAAGACAATTTCCAATGTTAGAAGAGTGCAAGAGAACCCTTAGCAGGAAGACAGAAAAGTCAAGTTTCTTGCTCATTTCTGCTCACCTTGTTTTTTAGCGACAAAGAGGGTAACAGGCTTGATTGTTTAGGTTTAGGTTTTATTTGACTTGTATGCCACCCTATTCCCGAAAGACTCAGGGCGGCTAACAATCAGAAGGGGAGGGGGTACAAAAATAAAAATAGAAAACAGAAATTTAAAATACAACAACGGTCATAACCTCGAAGGGGGCTGGATAGTTCAACAGCCCCAGACCTGCCGGAACAGCCAGGTTTTAACCGCTTTGCGGAAGGCCGGAAGGGGTAGTAAGGGTCCGGATCTCAACGGGGAGATCGTTCCAGAGGGCCGGAGCAGCCACAGAGAAGGCCCTCCCCCAGGAAGTCACCAGCCGACATTGGCCGGCAGATGGAATTCGGAGGAGGCCTAGTCTGTGGGATCTAATAGGTCTTTGGGAGGTGACTGGCAGGAGGCAGTCTCTCAAGTAACCAGGTCCGATACCATGTAGGGCTTTAAAAGTAATGACTAGCACCTTGAAACGTGTCTGGAGACCAATGGGCAGCCAGTGCAGCTCGCAGAGGATAGGTGTAATGTGGGTGTACTGAGGTGCACCCACAATCGCTCACACGGCTGCGTTCTGGACAAGCTGAAGTCTCCAAACACTCTTCAAGGGCAGCCCCATGTAGAGCGCGTTACAGTAGTCCAGTCTTGAGGTGACGAGGGCGTGAGTGACTATCCGAAGGGCCTCCCGGTCCAGATAGGGTCGCAATTGGTGCACCAGGCGAACCTGGGCAAAGGCCCCCCTGGTCACAGCCGACAGATGGTGTTCTAGATAGATTGTCTCCTGAGATCAAATAAAGTGTTAGACTGGATGCAAACCAGCACTTGTTAAGACTTTTGAACAATTAAGTGGCATCAAGATAGACTTTCTCCTGTCCCCAAGCTAGTCCTTTAGTCTTCTAATAGTGCACCCATTATTGTTATAATTCAACTCTATCCACCTTGCGACTGGCCATCCCCTTCTTCTCTTTCCTCTCCAGAGAGCTAGATATTTGCACAATGTGTCTGAAGAATGAGCCTGGTTCTTTGTGCTTTGAGGGAGAATTCAAGTTGATTTCTTCGATCATCCATTTGTTTGTTTTGTTAGCTATCTACAGTTTTCTCAGTAGTCTTCTTCAACTCCAAGGTTCAAAAGTGTCAATACTCTTTCTATCCAGCTTTTTCAAAGTCCAACTTTCATTTCCATTAACTGTCAGAGGCGTCTTAGTGCCTTAACACCATTGCCTGCCCAGTTCCGATCTTTGTAAATATAGATACATCCCAGCATCTGAATATCTTTTCCAAGGCCTTCAAAGCTGCTCCATTAAGAGCCGAGGTGGCGCAGTGGTTAGAGTGCAGTACTGCAGGCCACTTCAGCTGACTGCTATCTGCAGTTCGGCGGTTCAAATCTCACCGGCTCGAGGTTGACTCAGCCTTCCATCCTTCCGAGGTGGGTGAAATGAGGACCCAGACTGTGGGGGCGATGTGCTGACTCTGTAAACCGCTTAGAGAGGGCTGAAAGCCCTATGAAGCGGTATATAAGTCTAACTGCTATAATTGCTATAAGTGCTAGTCTGCGTCATAATTCTTGACTGCTGCTTTCTTTAGTATTAAGGGTTGATCGTAAAAAAGCAGAAGGTACCCACCACTTCAATATCTTCATTGTCACTTCTAAGGCTGGCTACTGTACTTACTATCATTAGTTGGGTCTTCTTTACATTTACAAAGAATGTACTCCCATTTTTTTTCACTATGGCCTTTGACTTCGACTTTCCTTATTAGAGCCCGCAAATCATGGGACTACAAAGAACCATTCAGCTGAGCTAGATAAGCCTCTGTCCACAAGCTGCACCCAGTTCCACGAAGCTTCTGTGTGTCTTCCATTATTCTGTATTTATTTGTTTGCTTAATAACTGATATTCTGCTTTTCTTTGAAATCGATGCCAGCATGCAGAAATGCTTGCTCTCCAATTTTTCCACCACATAAGTCTTGTCAGACAAAGTGGCCTAAGAAAAAATGACCGGCCCAGAATCATACACTGATTCAGTGGTGGGTTTCAAAAATGGTTCGAACCTACTCTGTGGGTGTGGCCTCCTTTGTGGGAGTGGCTTGCCACCCATGTGACCGGATGGGAGTGGCTTGTTGCCCATGTGATTGGATATGAAGATGCCGACGACACTTATCAGAACCACCTTAAATTACCTCATATACAGCACCGGCATGCATAAGAATATGATGTAAACTTGTTTTTTAAAAGGCATCTTTGGTTTACGTTAAAACAACTTCAACTCACGCAATGTTCTGAATGTACCAGAAATGCAGTGGTCATCCTTACCTTTCACAGAGGCACTGAGTGTTATAAATATGAGCCTGATAGTGTAGAATAATCCTATCCAAGGACCAGTGGTGGGTTTCAAAAATTTTTGGAGCCTCTTCTGTAGGTGTGGCCTGATTTCCGGGTCCACTGGTGGAACCTCTTCTAACCGGTTCGGTAGATTTGACGAACCGGTTCTACCGAATAGGTACAAACTGGTAGGAACCCACCTCTGTATTACATCCCGCTCTAAGGATCAGCATATTGTCCCCCAACAATCTGGATCCTCATTTTAATGACCTCGGAAGGCTGAGTCAACCTTGAGTCACAGAATTGAACTCCTGGAGTGAGCAGTCAGTTAGCTCAGCAGTGCTGCATAAAACAAGGAAGGAAATTGAATGGTTCACATAAACCCTCCCATCCATGTAGATGCTATGGAGGTGTGGGGTGTGGGTGTGGGTGAGAGGTGGTTAGCTGTGTCCTTGCCCTGGTCATGACCTGCATCCCACGTGGGGATCCTGCTGTACAATCCATATTCCAGGGAAAAGCATGTTCAGGTGGGGAATGTTTCTCCGTATGAGGGGGGAAGCCTCAAAGGTCCAGGATCTTCATGCAAAGGAGCTGAATGCCCACCTTCCCTGCATATGGCACCTCTCTACCAGTGGTGGGTTTCAAAAATTGTTTGAACCTACTCTGTGGGTGTGGCCTCCTTTGTGGGAGTGGCTTGCCACCCATGTGACCGGATGGGAGTGGCTTGTTGCCCATGTGATTGGATATGAAGATGCCGACAACACTTATCAGAACCACCTTAAATTACCTCATATACAGCACCGGCATGCATAAGAATATGATGTAAACTTGTTTTTTAAAAGGCATCTTTGGTTTACGTTAAAACAACTTCAACTCACGCAATGTTCTGAATGTACCAGAAATGCAGTAGTCATCCTTCCCTTTCACAGAGGCACTGAGTTTTATAAATAGGATCATGATAGTGTAGAATAATCCTATCCAAGGACCAGTGGTGGGTTTCAAACATGTTTGGAACCTCTTCTGTAGGTGTGGCCTGCTTTCCTGGTCCACTGGTGGAACCTCTTCTAACCGGTTCGGTAGACTTGAAGAACCGGTTCTACCGAATAGGTACAAACTGGTAGGAACCCACCTCTGCACTGATTCCAGGATTGAAGGTGAACTTGAACCCAAATCTCCTGATTGTAGCCTCTTACGTTAAGTACTACATCCCCCTGACTTTTTATCCTTTCCATTCACTACCAACATTTGCTGCCAAAACCATGTCAGCAAATTTTGAAAGCTAAATTCCTTTGCCACGGCATCCACCTATTTAAAAGAATTAAGATTAACTGAGAAAAGTTGACATTTAAAAAAAAAAAAAAAACCCTGATGATGTATATTGAAGATGAATTAAATGCTACAGAAATTTCGAAGCTCTAACAATATATGCTCAGGAGGTGCAGACAGGGTGTCATGACAACAGCCGCAGCATCCAGTTATGATACACAGCTTCTAATTATACCGGGTCCACTAGATTTGTCATAGCTCATACAGAACGGTAATTAAGGGGAGGGGAAGCAGCTGAAATATCTTAGTTGAGATGTTGCTCTCCTCCTTAAGGAAGGAGGATGAGGGAGAGGATATTTGTGGTTCTGTAGTCACAAGGAAAGGTGAGTTTACAACCCAAAAACGCTAGATGGCACATTTGCCTCACGGAGACGGGAAATAACACTAGATAACAGTACATTGCAGTACATACTGACTGGCCAGGCGGGCTCTGTAAGTATATAGAGATGATGGTAATGATGACGATGATGACGATGATGGCATCTAGTGATGATTTGCATGGGCAGATAGGATACCGTCATCAATAAAACATCTTGGACAGAGTCTGCCTGTTGCTGAAGCATAGAGAATTGGCTCCCTCTCCTTTCAATCAGCTTATCCTTGTGGCCAGAATGCAGGAGGGAAGGCTCTCCAAGGGTATTGCTCAAGGCCAGCCCTCCCTAATTTGTCTTCCCTCCAGGTGTCTTGATCTCTGCTTCTGCCAATTCCCAACCAGGCAAATATCCTGAGATTTGCCGTGGAAAAACACATCGTAGAGAGCAGGGGTGGGTTCCTACCAGTTCGCACCTATTCGGTAGAACCGGTTCGTCAAATCTACCGAACCGGTTAGAAGAGGTTCCACCAGTGGACCAGGAAAGCAGGCCACACCTACAGAAGAGGTTCCAACATTTTTTGAAACCCACCACTGGTCCTTGGATAGGATTATTCTACACTATCATGATCCTATTTATAAAACTCAGGGCCTCTGTGAAAGGGAAGGATGACTACTGCATTTGTGGTGCAATCAGAACATCGCGTGTGTTGAAGTTGTTTTAACGCAAACCAAAGATGCCTTTTAAAAAAGAAGTTTACATCGTATTCTTATGCAGGCCAGTGCTGTGTGTGAGGTAATTTAAGGTGGTTCTGACAAGTGTCATCGGTATCTTCATATCCGGTCACATGGGTGGCAAGCCACTCCCATCCAGTCACATGGGCAGCAAGCCACTCCCACAAAGGAAGCCACACCCACAGAGTAGGTTCAAACAATTTTTGAAACCCACCACTGGTAGAGAGGTGCCATATGCAGGGAAAGTGGACATTCAGCTCCTTTGCATGAAGATCCTGGACCTTTGAGGCGTCCCCCCTCATACGGAGAAACATTCCCCACCTGAACATGCTTTTCCCTGGAATATGGATTGTACAGCAGGATCCCCACGTGGGATGCAGGTCATGACCAGGGCAAGGACACAGCTAACCACCTCTCACCCACACCCACACCCCACACCTCCATAGCATCTACATGGATGGGAGGGTTTATGTGAACCATTCAATTTCCTTCCTTGTTTTATGCAGCACTGCTGAGCTAACTGACTGCTCACTCCAGGAGTTCAATTCTGTGACTCAAGGTTGACTCAGCCTTCCGAGGTCATTAAAATGAGGATCCAGATTGTTGGGGGACAATATGCTGATCCTTAGAGAGGGATGTAATACAGAGGTGGGTTCCTACCAGTTCGCACCTATTCGGTAGAACCGGTTCGTCAAATCTACCGAACCGGTTAGAAGAGGTTTCACCAGTGGACCCAGAAAGCAGGCCACACCTACAGAAGAGGTTCCAAAAAATTTTGAAACCCACCACTGGTCCTTGGATATGATTATTTAATAAGGCAGGCATGTTGGCATCATGCTGTGGGATTCTAACTCTGGAAGTTACATCAGAATCCCACCCAGTTAAAAGTTCACGATCTTGTCCCCACACCCACAGTCCATCACATGGTCCAATCTCCTTCTTCCACGCTGGCGTCTACGCCTAACTGCTTCCGGTCAGGTGTCAAGGTTTGGGAGACAAAAGATGACCTTGAGCTTCTAGGAAGGAATTTTTTTATTTTGAAAACAACACATTCTACCCCTTGCTAAATCCCCCCCCCCCTTAATAAGAGTGTGGCAGGCCAAAGATTCTTAAAGGAACCACTGCAGGCCTGACACACACATCTTAAGGGTTGACTCAGCCTTCCATCCTTCCGAGGTGGGTGAAATGAGGACCCAGACTGCGGGGGGCGATATGCTGACTCTGTAAACCGCTTAGAGAGGGCTGAAAGCCCTATGAAGCAGTATATAAGTCTAACTGCTATTGCTATTGCTATTAAGGTTGCCAAAATTGTGAAATACAGAACTGTATTTATGCCTGTGCATAAATAAGCACTGAAATACTATATTATATGATTATGTTATTATGAATATGTTATCCTGCTTAAGGTTCTTAACTGGAAGTGAGGAAACACTGGTTCTAGTCCACCCACCACCTAATAAAGTAACTTTAGGTCAGTCACTCACTTATCTGCCCAACCTTCTTCGTAGATGGGAAAAATCATCTAAAATCAAGAGCTGGAAGGGACCTTGGAAGCTCAACCATTCCTGGCCAAGGCAGGAATCCTTATACCATCCCAG
The DNA here is from genome assembly GCF_009769535.1 of Thamnophis elegans. NCBI lineage: Eukaryota > Metazoa > Chordata > Lepidosauria > Squamata > Natricidae > Thamnophis > Thamnophis elegans. Next base: position 8,982,000 of record NC_045542.1, read on the forward strand.
ACAAATGATTGTCCAATCTTTTCTTGAAAACCTCTAGTGACGGAGGACCACAAGAGACCTGCTGTGTTTTAGATTAATTGTTCTTACTGTCAGGAAATGTCTCCTTAATTCCCAGGTTGGGTTGCTCTTTAATGAGCTTCTATTATTATTATTATTATTATTATTATTATTATTATTATTATTATTTATTTGTCTTGTATGCCGCCCACTCCCAGAGGACTCCGGGCGGCTTACAAAAGACAAGGGAAAGGGGGGAACGAGACAAAGACAACATATTAAAAACAAAACCAACATTCACAATTTCCGTGGAGGTAGATGCTTCTCAGCTCCCCCCAGCCTGCTGGAACAGCCAGGACTTGGTGGCTTTGCGGAAGGCCGGGAGGGTAGTAAGGGTCCGGATCTCAACAGGGAGCTTGTTCCAGAGGGCCGGAGCTGCAACAGAGAAGGCTCTCCCCCGGGGAGTCGCCAGCCAACATTGGCTGGCAGATGGAATCCGGAGGAGACCCAACCTGTGCGATCTAATTGGTGTGAGAGAGGTAATCGGCAGGAGGCGGTCTCTCAGGTACCCAGGTCCAATGCCATGTAGGGCTTTATAGGTAGCGACCAGCACCTTGAAGCAGATTCGGAGACTAATAGGTAGCCATTTCTTCAGCTCTATGGGGAATAAATCAACACCCCTCTTCCCTTCGACAGCCCTTCAAGCATTGAAAGACAGCTATCATGTCTCCCCCCACCCCAAGCCTTCTCTTCTTCAGCCTAAACATACCCAGTTTCCTTAGCCGTTCATTGCGTGATTTAGCCACCCTAATAGTTTTTGTTGCTCTTCTCTGTACTCTTTCTAGGACTCCAGCATCTTTTATCGTGGTGACCAGAACCGGACGCAGAATTTCAAGTGCTACGTATGCCACTTCACTCCTCTATGAAAGGCATGATATAAATCTAATCAATAAAGCATTTTCCACAGTGCAGCAAGTGAACTCTTGCTGCAGCCAATCTGGATCAGGCCTACAAGCTCTGAAATCAAGTATCTGCTTCTCTGTGTGCCAGATTCCTCAAGAGCTAGGAGAGAGAGAGGGAGGGAGGGGAGAGAGAGAGAGAGAGGGAGGGAGGGAGGTAGAGACAGAGATCTTACAAATATCTGGGGCAGCCAAATTACACTGAGTGAAACCAAATTCAGCAAGTGCCTATCCTTGGCAGTAAAACAGAAAAAGCAATAAAATTGTGTGATAACAATGTCCCACCCTTCTATGATTGCCAAAATCAGCTGCTTGATATGGCCCCCATTTCGCTTGTGTCATGATAGGTCTTTTCTGTAGAATTAAAAGGCTGGGGAAGCATGAGGCTAAGTAGTAAAGAGCTATTGAGAATGATACTGTGGCCATTGTGTGATTTGTTCCAGGGATGAATCAAATGTCACGTGTGAAAAAAAATCTTTAGTTAAGCGATCCTTTGCCTCCATACTACTAATAGTCCCAGTCTCTCCCCTTTAGGTGTTTTTCTCATTAAAATTGGCAGAATTGTACCTCTGTTGGCAATGAATATCCTGTGTATATCCCATGTATATCCATTCTAATAAATTGCTATTCTCTCTTCACAAGCGGAAATAAAATAATAGCAATAGCAGTTAGACTTATATACCGCTTCATAGGACTTTCAACCCTCTCTAAGCGGTTTACAGAGTCAGCATATCGCCCCCACAGTCTGGGTCCTCATTTCACCCACCTCGGAAAGATGGAAGGCTGAGTCAACCTTGAGCCGGTGAGATTTGAACCGCCGAACTGCAGATAGCAGTTCAGCTGAAGTGGCCTGCAGTACTGCACCCTAACCACTGCGCCACCTCGGCTCTTAAATACCTTAAAATAAGGTAGGCCCCTTGGTCAGTCTTTGGATCTCCAAAGAACTCCAGAATCTTGGTTTAATTTTCTGTGATCCTTTTAAATGGGAAATTGATGCAAGATTAAAAAGAGGAAGTTTGAAGTTTGAAGTTTAATTTTATTTATAGGCCACCCAATCCCGGAGGACTCCAGGCGGCTTACAGAAAGAGAAAGAAAATAAAATAAAAAATAAAAATAAACAAGTTAAAAAACAACACCAATACATTAACTTCAGTCGGGGCTGGACCTCAACAATGAGGTCAACAGCCCCAGGCCTGCCGGAATAGCCAGGTCTTGACAGCTTTTCAGAAGGCCATGAGAGTGGGCGAGGTCCGGATTTCTGGGGGTAGTTCGTTCCAAAGGGTCGGGGCAGCCACAGAGAAGGCTCTCCTCCGGGGAGCCGCCAGCCGACATTGTCTGGCTGACGGCATCCAGAGGAGGCCCACCCTGTGGGATCTTACCGGCTGTTGGGAGGAGTGTGGCAGGAGGCGGTCTCGCAGATATGGGAAGGGAAGGGAATGACCAGAAGAGTTGAAAAGAATTCTGTACTTGATAGCCAACAAGAAAACTGAAAGAGCAGAGAGAGAGGGAAGGTATATGGAATTGTGCTGGGGGCTGAAACCTGATAAGCAATGCAGAGAGCCCTAAGTGAATCCCCGGAGATTTAAATTTCGCGAAAGGTGACAAAGCTGAAGAGATCAAGTGACACAGCCAAGGTCACACAAGCAATAAATGGTAACGCTTGCACTGTCTCCCTTTCCCTCCTTCCCGCCATGCTCCTTCATTCATTTCCTTCCCTTAAAAAGCTCTGGAGTTGCATACTTCGCTGAATGCAATCAAAAGCAAATCAAAAGGTCCTTGCCAAAAGTTTCTGCCCCGCCGAGAAAGCCAACCCCAAGCCCCAGAGAACTTGACATTAGAATTGCTCATCCCATTTGCCCTGCAACCAAGTGAGGACAATCCGACTCATCACCTGGTGATTTCCCCCCCCCCCCTCTCCATGTGCAATAGGCGGTGAGTATCTGTCAGCTGAGAAAGATCTGTCTTCAGGCACACATAACAGTCATACACAGAGGCCACAAGCGTTTCTTTTTATATCTAGTAAAACCAGAAGAAAGGTATAAGCTCTGAGGAGAAAAAAAATAATTTCTTTTCTTGGTTTGGCAAGGGACAAAAATCATACTGGGCACCCCTTTGAAGGCACATCCCTAATTGATCCCTATTTTATTATTTCTGCGGAGACCATCAATCCACGTGGTACCATTAGAGAGAGACTTCAGCAAGAGGCAAGTTTCCACGGCGCTATGAAAATGTTTGCAATCAATGTTCTTCATTAAGGAAGGAGAAAACAATGTGAGGAGATGGGAAGGAGTAAATAGAGGCGCTCTTCCGTATGACATGTGTGTGTATGAAGGAAGAAGGAAGAGAGGGAGGGATCATTCTCTTGCATGCGTTGCTATCATTTTTTTTTTAATAGGTGATCATCTAGCAAGTTATTTAATGATGCAATGCTTTCAGGACTTGGAAGGGCTGAGTGATGCTCCCAATTTGAGGGAGGCTTGAGCAAGATAGGCTACTGTTACCCCAAGATAATAGTAACATTATGATTGTGTTACAATAGAACTAACATTATTGTAACCAGGCAATGGCAATGATTTCTCCATCCATCCTTGGTGACTCCAAGCTGCCATTTAAATTCCCCATAGTACACCCAGAAGCAGTGGTGGGTTTCAAAAAAATTTCGAACCTACTCTGTGGGTGTGGCCTCCTTTGTGGGAGTGGCTTGCTGGCCATGTGACCTGGTGGGAGTGGCTTGCTGGCCATGTGTTTTCTTTCTTTCTTTCTTTCTTTCTTTCTTTCTTTCTTTCTCTCTCTCTCTCTCTCTCTCTCTCCTTCTTTTTGTCTCTGTCCTTTTTTCCTTTTTTTCTTTCATCTCTCTTTCACTTTTTCTTTCTTTTTTTCTTTTTTTCTTTCTTCCTCTCTCTCTCTCTCTGTGTGTGTGTGTGTGTTGTGTGTGGTGGGTTTCAAAAAATTTTGGAACCTCTTCTGTAGGTGTGGCCTGCGTTCCGGGTCCACTGGTGGAACATCTTTTAACCGGTTCGGTAGATTTGACGAACCGGTTCTACCGAACTGGTGCGAACTGGCAGGAACCCACCTCTGCCCAGATGTCTCCTAATAGCAACATCCCTGGATAGTTGGGGGTGGGGGAGGTGATTAAACCTTGCACCCCTAAAACCAACAGGAAGGGTAAAAATGGAAGAGAATTAAAATGGAAAGAGTTGCTTGATGGCAGTGAGCTTTAGAGGCAAAAGGCCGACTAGTTGCCTGAGCCAGATGCTACATCTGGGTGGAGCTGGACTTTGTATGGATTTGGGGGATGATTTTGAGGGTTCTGGGCATGGAGTTAGTAGAGTCCATTTAGACTCTAGAGGGTGGTACTGTAATAAGCCTGAAGCAGACCTACAACAAAGCTGCCCGTTCAATTAAATGGGAAGCTTTAATCAGAGAAGAGTTAACATCCTGTCCCTGCACCACCACCACCACCTCCACCCCATGTTATGACAACCACAAGGACAGCAAACAAAGGAAGCACAGTTTAATTTCCCAGTCAGTTGGCAACTATACATGAATAGGCCACTGTCCTCTTTCACAGTAGGTGGGAGATAGAGGAAAAAAATGCCTTGGTTAGGAAAGACAGACTGTGGGCATCCCGGAGGGTTAAGCTTCCCCTACCTAAGGAATTGACAGCAAGGGGCATCTTCTGCCCAGCTGGCATCCTTCCACGGCATCATGTGCCTAGGTTTGGATTTCACATTTAAAACAAACTCTCCCAGGCGAGGTCAAGAGGCATTTTTTGCCCATTCAAAGAGATTTGACTATGTGTGGGGGAAACAATGATTAGAGGCGTCATTTAATCTCAGACTGAAGGCCACCATGGTTGAGAAAGAGAGCAGGGAAGAACCAACAACCCCATTATCTCCATACACCCACACATTCCATGGCACAACAGGCAGGCATACATTCCTCCCAGCTTACGAGCAGTTGTTATCAGGCCAAAGGGAAGTCAAATAGTCTGATCAGGAAAAATTACTCAGTTTGTAAACTGGCTTCCTCCTAGACGACCTGTAGGGTTTTAGGCTCTTTTGCATCTCTCCTACCAAACCTAAGAAAGTAAAATAAGATCTGATCCTGATCATCAGTGAAGCAGGGTCATAAACTCGTGCCCTTGTGACCTCTAGGCTGGAGTACTGCAATGTGCTCTACATGGGGCTGCCCTTGAAAAGTATTCGGCGACTTCAGCTGGTCCAGAATGCGGCCGCGCGAGCGATCGTGGGTGCGCCTCGATTCACCCACGTAACACCTATCCTCCGCGAGCTGCACTGGCTACCTGTTGATCTCCGGGTGCGATTCAAGGTGCTACTTGTCACCTACAAAGCCCTTCATGGTAGTGGGCCTGGGTACTTGAGAGACCGCCTACTGCCAATTACCTCCACTAGACCGATACGATCGCATCGATTAGGCCTCCTCCGAATTCCATCAGCCAGCCAGTGTAGACTGGCAACTACCCGGAGGAGAGCCTTCTCGGTGGCTGCTCCGACCCTCTGGAACGAACTCCCCGTGGAGATTTGGACCCTCACCACCCTCCAGTCCTTCCGCGCCACCCTTAAAATCTGGCTGTCCCGGCTGGCCTGGGGTTAACGATTCTAACCCCACTCGAATTGTATGACTGTTGTGTTCTTAAATGATGTAGTGTCTCCATGTTGTAAATTGTTTGTCCTTCCCCCCCCTTTTGAACTGTGAGCCGCCCTGAGTCCCCCCAGGGAAAGGGGCGGCATACAAATAAAGTGAAAATGAAAATGAAATGAAATGAAATGGATGCACCGAGTTTAATTTGGATGTCTTGTGCTTAGGGAAACAACATGGTTTAGGGCCAGGATACCTGCAAGACCGCCTACTGCCGCATACCTCCCAACGGCTGGGTGAGATCACACAGGGTGGGCCTCCTTCAGGTGCCGTCAGCCAGGCAGTGTTGGCTGGTGGCTCCCCGGAGGAGGGCCTTCTCTGTGGCCGCTCCGACCCTATGGAATGAGCTACCCCCAGAGATCCGGACCTTACCCACTCTCATGGCCTTCCGAAAAGCCGTTAAAACCTGGCTATTCCAGCAGGCCTGGGGCTGTTGACCTCATTACTGAGGTCCAGCCCCGATTAGATTGGGTGCATGGTGATGTTTTTAAATTGTTTTCTTGTATTATTCCTAATTATTCTCTTTGTTTTGTAAGCCGCCCGGAGTCCTCCTGGATTGGGCGGCCTATAAATCCATTAAATAATAATAATAACAACATATCATGGCAGTATGCTTTGTTTTCATCTTCTCTGAAAAGGGGGAAGGCGACAAATTGAGCTTTGAGACAAATGACATCCTGAATAGGTGCATCCACTTTCATTCCAATGTTTTATATTTAAGCAGCTCGATAGCCGGTCTGATGGTTTGCAGTATAGGTTTAAAAAAAGAAAACAAAATATATCAAGAATAAAGACTGGAAATCAACACCCTCCTCCCCCCGCCCCGCCCCAAAACCAAACATCAGAAAACCATCCAAAGGGCTTCAACCTATGTCCTAGCCCAGGGCCCATGAGAATAACCAGGTTTTAAACAGTGTGCAGAAAATCAGAAGGATGGGAACAATATAATATTATTCCACAGGGCAGCCAATGTCACTGAGAAGGCACACTTCTTAAACTCCCACTCCCTGCTTATCGGATGGGACCTGGAGTGGGCTCACCCTGCAAATGTATCAGAGGTGGGTTCCTACCAGTTCGCACCTATTCGGTAGAACCGGTTCGTCAAATCTACCGGACCGGTTAGAATAGCAATAGCAGTTAGACTTATATACCGCTTCATAAGGCTTTCAGACATCTCTAAGCGGTTTACAGAGCCAGCATATCGCCCCCACAGTCTGGGTCCTCATTTCACCCACCTGGGAAGGATGGAAGGCTGAGTCAACCTTGAGCCGGTGAGATTAGAACCGCTGAACTGCAGATAACAGTCATCTGAAGTGGCCTGCAGTACTGCACCCTAACCACTGCGCCACCTCGGCTCAAGAGGTTCCACCAGTGGACCTGGAAATCAGGCCACACCTACAGAAGAGGTTCCAACAATTTTTGAAACCCACCACTGCTAAAGGGTTAGAGGTGCAAGGATCTTGTAACTTGACAGCTTTAAGACTTGCATGCTTCAATGCCAGAGTTCCTGAGCCAACATGACTGGAGGAGGAATTCTGGGAGTTGAAGTCCACAAGTCTTAAAGCTGTCAGGTTTGAAGACCCCTAGTTTTTTTCCTAAAGGGGTAGGGGTGCAAGGATCTTGTAACTTGACAGCTTTAAGACTTGCATGCTTCAATGCCAGAGTTTCTGAATAGCTACTTGGACCGATCTAAGTACTAATTCATAATTTCATATCCGGTCACATGGGCGGCAAGCAAACTCCCATCCGGTCACATGGGCAGCAAGCCACTCCCACAAAGGAGGCCACACCCACAGAGTAGGTTCCAACAATTTTTGAAACCCACCACTGAAATGTATAGACAGTTTCTTAAGCTCTCTTGAAAACAGGTAATTATTATTTTTTAAATGGTACTTGAATGTTAGCAATAGTAAGACCCAGAACACCCTTTTTGACTTTCATTAAAATGTTTTTTACCGGTATTTATTGCTAACATGGATGTTTTATATGGATTACTACAAAGAGGCTGTATTTATTTATTTATTATACATATGTAGAATTAATGAATGAACACTATAATTTCATAGAACAGTTCGGTGCATGCTTACAAGCGGGAAGCCATAATGTAAAGGAAGTCCTCGACTTATATACCATTCATTTAGCGACCATTCGAAGTTAGAACATCACTGAAAATAGTGACCAGTCCTCTTAATCATCACAGCATCCCCGTGATCACGTGATCAAAATTCGGGTGCTTGGCAACGGGCATATATTTACAACAGTTGCAGTAGCCTGGAGTCATGTGATCATTATGTGCAACCTTCCAATCAGCAAAATCGATGGGGGGAGCTGGATTTGCTGAACGACTGCATGCTTCACTTAACTGCAGTGATTCACTTATCAACCATGTGACCTCTAGACTGGACTACTGCAACGTGCTCTACATGGGGCAGCCCTTGAAGAGCATTCGGAGACTTCAGCTTGTCCAGAATGCAGCCGCGCGAGCGATCGTGGGTGCACCTCGGTTCACCCACGTAACACCTATCCTCCGCGAGCTGCACTGGCTGCCTATTGGTCTCCGGATACGCTTCAAGGCGCTAGTCGTCACTTATAAAGCCCTTCATGGTATTGGACCTGGGTACTTGAGAGACCGCCTGCTGCCAATTACCTCCACTAGACTGATTAGATCCCACAGATTAGGCCTCCTCCGAATTCCATCCGCTGGCCAGTGTCGACTGGCGACTACCTGGAGGAGAGCCTTCTCGGTGGCTGCTCCGACCCTTTGGAACGAGCTCCCCGTGGAGATTCGAACCCTCACCACCCTCCAGGCCTTCCGCAAAGCCGTTAAAACCTGGCTGTTCCGACAGGCCTGGGGCTAAAGAGCTGTTGCCCCCGTCTCGAATGGTATGACTGTTGTGTGTTTTAAATTATGTATTGTCATGTTTGTTTTTTATTTTTTTGTCTGTACCCCCCCCCCTTCCCAGATTGATTTGTCAGCCGCCCTGAGTCCCCTTCGGGGGAAAAGGGCGGCATATAAATATAATAAATGAAATGAAATGAAATGAAAAAAAAGATAATAAAACCGGGCATGAATCATTTCATTGTCTTGCTCAAGAATGGAAATTCTACTCCCAACTGAGATTGAGGAACTGGACGACTCCCAGAAAAAAGAGCTTATTGGATTGTTTGCTGGGAATGATTTAAGGGGCAGTCCAACAGGCCAATAAAATACCAGATTAGGGAAAACTCTTTGGAGGTGATTAGGACTGGTGCCCTGGTTTTTTCCCCCCAAGATACGCTTTTGAGAAAAGTCACAAGTTAGAAGTGATGGACTTGAGCTGCTATGTGATTGAACAACTGATTTGATTATGTCAATATATTACACCCAGGCTGTTTTCAGACAACATGCTTACACATGAGATTCCTTAGTCCCTGAGATTGTATCATCTCAATATTATTATACTGGACCCTACGATACATTTATTGGCTGATCTGCGCAGATATGAGGTGAAAGTCTGTTTGGTTCATCTAGGATCAACGTGCCACATGGGTTCAGCCACAAAGCAAATAAATGGAAGACTGAATGGGTCACTTAAACCAAAGGCTTGTTTATTTAGGGAAGGAAGCACTAAGAACACATGGCAGAGGTTTATGAGTGGTGTAGAAGGGAGGCGGAAAGAAAATAAGTCGTGCTGTCAGGTGAGTGGAATGCAGGTTTTCAAAATGAAATTGATGAGTTACATGAGTAACACAATCCGCAGCAGATAAAAAACAAAATACTTCTTTTGCAATATATTTAATTTTACAGATTACTTCCCTGAAATGTCGTAATGGCCCCTAGCTTAAAATAGTTTTTAAAAACAGGATTGGACACATTCAGTGTGATTAAACCTATTAAAAACTGGAAGTTTTTGTATGTGGCCAAAGCTCACATAAAATAGAATTACGATCCGAATTCATCCCAAAATTTATGTTCCTAAGTGAAACATTGAAATGAGTTTTATATTTTACGACCTTTCTCGCCGTGGCTGTTAAGTGAATCACTGCAGGTATTAAGTCAGTATCACGGTTGTTAAGTGAATCTGGCTTTCCCATTGACTTGTCAGAAGGTCACAAAAAGTGATCACATGACCCCCCCCCCCAAGCAAATGCAACCACCATAAGTATGAATCAGTGACCAAGCATCCAAATTTTGATCAGATGACCATGGGGATGGGGCAATGGTCATAAGTGTGAAAAGCGGTTGTAAGTCACTTTTCCAGTGCCATTGTAACTTCGAACAGTTACTAAACCAACCGTTGTAAGATGAGTACTACCTGTATTCAATCTGCTCCAAGAAAACTGAGTTGGAGAACATCAAAATATCTCACTTCTGCTCTTACGTAGATGGCCAACTTTCTGGAACCCAGAAGATTGCAGAGGGTGGCCCTGGACTCCTAGGCCAGGGGTGGGAAACAGAACCTGGGAAACTCCCACACAAGCAGAGCTGATGAAGATTTGAGAGGCTGCCACAAAGAGTAGGGGGCCAACTTATTCTCCAAAGCAGTGGTCTCCATCCTTGGCAACTTTAAGACCTGTGGACTTCAACTCCCAGAGTTCCTCAGCCAGCTTTGTGGTCTCCATCCTTGGCAACTTTAAGACCTGTGGACTTCAACTCCCAGAGTTCCTCAGCCAGCTTTGTGGTCTCCATCCTTGGCAACTTTAAGACCTGTGGACTTCAACTCCCAGAGTTCCTCAAACAGCTTTGCTGGCTGAGAAACTCAGGGAGTTGAAGTCCACAAGTCTTAAAGTTGCCAAGGAGGGAGAACATTGCTCCAAAGCGTCAGAGGGCAGGACAAAAAAAAACAATGGATGGAATCTAATCAAGGAGAGAAGCAACTTGGAATTAAGGAGAAACTTCCTAATAGTGAGAACAATTAAATCAGTGTAACAGCTTGCCTCCAGAAGTTGTGAATGCTTCATCGCAGGAAGTTTTTAAGAAGAGACTGGACAGCCGCTTGTCTGAAATAGCGTAGGGCCGTGATGGCAAACCTAAGGCACTCATGCCAGGGGTGGTCCGCAGACCCCTCTCTGTGGGCACGCATGCTGTTGCCAGCTGCTCTTCCGGTTTCCGTCGCTCACCAACCAGCTGCTCTTCGTGTGCGCCGGAGCACTGGAAATCCAAAGACCAGCAGAATGCGCACCGGCCACCTGGTCTTTGAGTTCTGGCGCTCCGTCACATATGAAGATCAGGTGGCCGATGCGCATGTGCCCCCCCGAAACCCAAAAATTCAGCTGGTCTTCAGGTTTCTGGCACACACGCACGCATGTGAGTGTCCTGATTTGGACATTCGGTGCTGGAAAGGTTCGCCATCAGTGGCATAAGGTCTCGTGCTTGAGCAGGGGGTCGGACTAGAGCAGTGGTTCTCATCCTTCCCAATGCCACGACCCTTTAATACAGTTCCTCAACCAGTGGTGGGATTCAGCCAGTTCGCACCCATTCGGGGAGAACCAGTTGTTAACTTTCTAAGCAGTTCGGAGAACCGGTTGTTGGAAGAACAATTTTGTTTTTTTCCCACTTTACAGGGCTAATCCTGTAAGGAAGGCAGGAAGGAAACATTCTGGTGTTGTTTCTAGCCTCATCTTTATTGCTCTGCTTACAGAAACTGCCTCTCCGGTTAACCCTTATTACCATTGTAACAACTAAGGCGAAGCGCCTATCGACATAAGTGATGTTGAGTTGGCCACGCCCACCCAATCACATGACCTACCCGGTTGGTGATTAGGGCAGAGAACCGGTTGTTAAATTATTTGAATCACACCACTGCCCCCCAACCATAAAATCGGTGTCGCGATTCCTAAAGACCATCGAAAATATGTGTTTCCCGATGGTCTTAGGAGACCCTTGTGAAAGGGTCGTTCGACCCACAAAGGGGTCCCGACCCACCGGTTGAGAACCACTGGACTAGAGGATCTCCAAAGTCCTTTCCAACTCTGTTCCGATTGATTGAAGCTGAGCCTTCGCTCAGCTTCTGTGGCTGGTCTTAGCAGATCCAGGTTAAATCTGGAATGAAGGGGGACGTCAGGGGAGGACAAATGAATGGGGGCGCATTTTCCAAAGCTCCCCAGCCACGTGATCAGGTGGTGGCTATTCCCCACCCATTTGGGTGCAGGAGGACGTGTAGGAAGGAGCATCTAAGGAAGGGTGCTTTACTATTTTTCATGCAACTTCCTGCAAAATCGTCTTGCCGTATGGGGCTGAGTAAGGCAGCCTGGTTCATTTGGAGAGGAAGTGGGAGATTGCGAAGTTCAACAGAGTAGTGAATACTGTACATTCATAACAGCCTACTGATAAAAGAAAACTGATTATGTCACCAACAATTTCATGAACTCTGTTTGCTCAGAGGCACTTTAGGCATTCAGACTGTGCCATATGTGGAAATGCTGGAACAAGTATTACCCTGAATAATTCCAACGTTACTCATAATGTTCGGTTAAAAGTTCAATTATTGTTGCTATTGCATTTTTATCAGGATTATTGTTGGTGAAGGTGATTACAAGTAGCCCTCAACTTAAAACCAGAGGTAGTATGCTGCCGGTTCGCACCGGTTCAAGTGAACCGGTCGTGGCGGCGGCGCGAGGCTCCACCCACCCACCCTGACATCATCACAGACCTTCTGCGCATGAGCAGAAGGTTCTGTGCATACCCAGATGTGCGCGCTCTCGCTACCGAACCGGTAGTGAATAGAATAACATTACTGCTTACAACCATTTGTTTATGGACCATTCAAAGTTACAACGGCACTAAAAAAAGTAACTTGTGACCAGTCCTCAGACTTACGACCATCAGAGTCCCCAAGGTCACATGATCACAATTTGGATGCTTGGAGACCACATGTAGTTACAACTTTTGCAGTACCCCAGGGTCATGTGATTGTCACTTGTGACCTTCCCAGCCAGCCTCTGAGAAGAAAAGTCAGTGGGGGAAGCCAGATTCGCTTAATGACCGTGCAAAAAAAAAAAAAGAGCCGAGGTGGCGCAGTGGTTAGGGTGCAGTACTGCAGGCCACTTCAGCTGACTGTTATCTGCAGTTCAGCGGTTCTAATCTCACTGGCTCAAGGTTGACTCAGCCTTCCATCCTTCCGAGGGGGGTGAAATGAGGACCCAGATTGTTGTTGGGGGCAATATGCTGACTCTGTAAACCGCTTAGAGAGGGCTGAAAGCCCTATGAAGCGGTATATAAGTCTAACTGCTATTGCTATTGCAATTCATTTAATAACTGCAGTGTTTCACTTAACTGTGTCAAATATCATAAAGAATTCACTTAAAAGTTGCCTTGTTTAGCAACAGAAATTCTAGTCCTAGTTGTAGTTTAAGTCAAGGACTATCTGTATTGCTCTGTAGTAACAGGAGTTAGAAGGCAACAAATATTAAAGCATCAGAACTCAGCACAGTATACCTTAAGAGTTTAGAGAGTTTTTTTTTCAGTGCCAGAGTTTGGATTTGGGACATAGCAAAGAAAATGCTTTGCGTATATGAAGAATGATTTTGCAGCACTATTACAAGCAGTTTCAATGATGATGTGAAAAGACTTAGCAATTCCAAGCCAGGCAATTCAAACTTGACGTGGATTTGTTTTTTGTTTTGTTTTTTCATTCACCCAGATCCGGTTCTCAGAGACTGCCTGGACAAGCGGCTGCAATTTTCTTGGCAAGATTTTTTAGAAATGGTCTGCCATTCCCTTCTTCTTGGGGTTGAGAAAAAGAGGCTGTCCGAAGGTCACCCAGCTGCTTTTTGTCCAAAGTGGGACTAGAAATTCATGGTCTCAATCAGAGGTGGGTTCCTACCAGTTCGCACCAGTTCGGTAGAACCGGTTCGTCAAATCGACCGAACCGGTTAGAAGAGGTTCCACCAGTGGATCCGCGGAAAGCAGCCACACCTACAGAGCGAGGCTTCCAAAATCTTTGAAAACCGACCACTGACACCCACACACACACACACAACACACACACACACACCACACACACACACCCCAAAACAGAGACAAGCCTCACAAAGGAGAGAGAAAGAGAAAGAGGAAAAGAAGGAAAGGAAGAAAGGAAAGAAAATAAAAAAGAAAAAAGGAAAGAAAAAGTAAAGAGAGAAAATTTTGGGGACAGAGATGGGGCAAAAGGGACAGAGACAAAAGGAAGGAGAGAGAGAGCGGAGAGAGAAGCAAGAAAGAACGAAAGAAAGATAAAGACAAGAAGAAAAGAAAACAAATGGCCAGCAAGGGCCACTCCCACCAGTTCACATGGCCAGCAAGGGACTCCCATAAAGGAGGCCATACCCACAGAGTAGGTTCGAAAATTTTTTGAAACCCACCACTGGTCTCAATCCACCTGTTGGCATCAGAAGGGTCAAATGGCTTTGGGGTGGCTAGGAGAGGGAATGCAGGGAAGTTCAACACAAGGCCTAAAGGACCCACAGAAGTTGAAGGTATTGGCAATTAAGGGGAAGGGATGGAAAGCATGGGCAAAAGAATTAAGCGTATTTTGTGTTTGCTGGTATTTCCTCTCTTTTTAGCACGATAGAAGAGTAATCTGGTTAAAAATCTGCAGTCATGTGTCTTTCATTAGAGTACAGGAACAATGTCTTTCTAAATTAAATTCTAAATTGTGGTTGTGCTGCCAAAGAAATCAAGAACAGAAGTCTCTGCCTTTCGAAAGCTCTCATGCTACTTCTTGATGTCTCTCCGAATGAAGGCGTTCAGTTCGTTTTAGCATTTCAGTTCCTTTTGCTACTTAGCTCAGCCAATATTGTTAAAGGCTAGAAGTCACCACTTGCAGCAAGCAATATTCTTGTACAGTCATAAAATATCAAACCATTTCATAATGTTTGTGCTTTCCAGCCCTCATCCGCTCATTCTATTCTCACCAAACATGAAAGGATCCAAAATTGCCACGGCCTGGAGACCTTTCTAGTGGTTAGGCTCAAATCTTGAGGAAGCTTAATGAAACTGAAGAAATAGTAAAACCACTAGCCATTTGCAAACCTAGAAGGGAGTTGTGCTAGTTAAGTGCAAATAACAAAACAACAGAAGGGTTTGGGGAAAACTGAAAAGACTACAGGGTCGACCTCAACTTACAACCACAATTGGGGCCCAGAATTTCCATCGCTAAGCAAGGAGGTTGTTAAGTGAGTCGTGCCCAATTTTGTGACCATTTTTGCCCTGTTTATTAATTGAATGACAGTTTATTAATTGAATGACACCGCAGTTAAGCATTGATGTTGCTGTTGGAAGAACAGCTAGGAAGGTTTCAAATGATGATCACATGTTCTCAGGGACACGGTAATCATTGTAATCACATGCCGGTTGCCAAGCACGCACATTTTAACTGTGGAGATGCTGCGATGGTCATAATTGTGAGGACTGGTCATGTCCATTTTTTTCAGTGATGTTGTAATTGGAGTGACTGCTAAATGAACAGTTGCAAATTGAGGACTACCTGTAATGCACCTGTAAGAGCCGAGGTGGCGCAGTGTTTAGAGTGCAGTACTGCAGCCACTTCAGCTGACTGCTAAACTGCAGTTCGGCGGTTCAATCTCACCGGCTCAAGGTTGACTCAGCCTTCCATCCTTCCGAGGTGGGTGAAATGAGGACCCAGACTGTGGGGGCGATATGCTGACTCTATAAACCGCTTAGAGAGGGCTGGAAGCCCTATGAAGCGGTATATAAGTCTATAAGTCTTAACTGCTAACTGCTAGTCGGAAGATTCATAAGCCACAGAGCCCATAAAGTAGCTTCTGTTAGTGTGGGTTCAACTATATATAAGCTTATGGCCATATGTGGCCTATAAATGTTTATGCCATCAAATATTGATTGTAGCACAATCTTCTGTCTGTTCACTTATTTCTCCTATCCATATGCTATCCAGTCCTACTCCCGCCTTGTTCTCCCCCTGCTAGGTTCCACCAATATTGGCTAAAAATAAGGTCCCTAAAATTGAACAGAACAGATTTCTAGCTAAACAGATGTAGAACTGTAAACCATGTATTCAGGCATCTTGATACAGCAGCCAGAACAGTGTTTCTCAATCTTGGCAACCTTGGCTGGCTGGGGAATTCAAGGAGTTGAAGTCCACACATTATTTAATTGGTCTAAACACCCTTATAAATATTAGTCATGTTATATACTCAACATACATATATCTCGGAACCAAGAAGTTAAACCAGCGGATTTGTTGTTCTGCTTGGATTAGGTATTACTAATTTAGTTTTCTATTGTTGCATTATCTTTTGTTGCCTTAATCCGATTTGTGCTGCCCAGAGTCACAGCTTTGAGATGGGCAAACTTATAAAATTGTTTAAAAAAAAAAATAGCAAAGATTCATTTCCTTATTGCCATTTAATCAACTATATTATCTCTCTTGAGTGGTATGCTGCAGGGGTGGGGCACAGAGATGGGGCATAGGCTGGTACTTAGTCCATGATGGAAGGTACAAGGTGTGATAAGAGGTACAAATATCAACAAGTAATAATACAGAAGGAAGAAAGCTGGTCGTGGCCTGAGTATTTTTCCATTCACATCACTAGTAATAACCACTGTTTACTGCTGGGGCTACAGCTGTCCTCTGGTTCAGTTACTGTGAATTTACTTCAGAGGAAATATGTATAGAATATCCCACTATAGGTTGACTATGGGACAAATCCTCCGCGAGCTGCACTGGCTGCCTATTGGTCTCCGGACACGCTTCAAGGTGCTAGTCGTTACTTTTAAAGCCCTACATCAGGGGTGGTTTCAACCGGTTCGCGGCGGTCCCCGCGAACCGGTTGGTCGGCGAACCCGGAAGTAAGTAACTTCCGGGAACGGCGAAGGGCCCCCCAGCCCCCCCGCGCTCCTTACCCGGTTTTGACGAGTTCTGCGCTTCCACGCATGCGCAGGACGCATACAGCGCCTGCACGATCCTCCAGGAGCAGCTGGAGCATCGCACAGATGCTAGTACGCATGCGTGCACTGCGCGCGTGCACGAGGACGCCGCTGGCCCCGTTCCAACCGAACCGGTTGGAACGGGGCGAGAAAACCCACCCCTGCCCTACATGGTATCGGACCTGGGTACTTGAGAGACCGTCTCCTGCCAGTTACCCTCCCAAAGACCTATCAGATCCCACAGACTAGGCCTCCTCCGAATTCCATCCGCCGGCCAATGTCGGCTGGCGACTCCTCGAGGGAGGGCCTTCTCTGTGGCTGCTCCGGCCCTCTGGAACGATCTCCCCATGGAGATCCGGACCCTTACTGCCCTTCCTGCCTTCCGCAAAGCGGTTAAGACCTGGCTGTTCCGGCAGGTCTGGGGCTGTTGAACTATCCAGCCCCATTCGAGGTATGGCTGTTGCAGAGTTTTAAATTGTTGTTATTTATTTATTTTTTTGTATCCCCTCCCTTTTATTGTGAGCCGCCCTGAGTCTCTCGGGAATAGGGCGGCATACAAACTCAATAAACTAAACTAAACTAAATCATTATAAGGATTTGCCCACTTTCTACATCTGTGTGTTTAATGCCCCCAAATTCCTATAGTTGTTTACATACAATATACCTAGATAAATTCAAAAGAGAAGGAAATTGATTTTTGATTTTGATTTTATTATATTTATATGCTGCCCTTTTCCCCCCGAAGGGGAAATGTTGACAAGACACAAGTTTCAACAGACAAAGCTTCTAAATATATTCATTTAAAAGGAGCTGTACCTTAAACAGCACATCTTTCAATCCAGATGAAGAATATATCTTCAGTGTTATATTTAGCAAGAGGTATCATGTAACAAAGCAGCATAGGCACAAAGCGGCAAAGAAACATTTAGTCAAAGGCCTTCTCCTTCAAAACCTGACAGCGAAAGAATAAAATGTTCTGAGAAACAGTGGGTGGCTGGAAGAATATTCTTTGGTGGGTGCCATCACCAAACAGGCCCTCCTCCCTTTGTTCTCACCAGTTGAAACCGGAGCAAATGCAGAGGATTTTATCAAAGAAGGCGCTTGTTGGTTGCAAAAAGTTAAGCATTTTATAAGTTAAATCCAGAATCTTGAACTCAGCTTAGAAACACCAGACACTATACAGTTTCTGGACATTTTCAAGATTATCTCTTCCTTCCCTCTACCATAAATTCTACCTTACAGCTTCTGGCTTCCAATCCAGGAATACAGGTAGTTGACTTACATTCATTTAGTGCAAAGGTTGGAGTAGGAGAGGTGGGTTCCTACCAGTTCGCACCTGTTCGGTAGAACCGGTTCGTCAATCTACCGAACCGGTTAGAACAGTGTTTCTCAACCTTGGCAACTTGAAGATGTCTGGACTTCAACTCCCAGAATTCCCCAGCCAGCGAAGCCCCATTGTGGTGTCTGGAGGACCACCTGCATGATAAACATATTTAAAGTTTAAAGTTTAATAACATTTATATGCCGCCCGTGGCACGACATAACCGCGGTAGACTAAAGCGCGCCGACAACACCGCGATGTCAAAAGCGCGCCCACAACAGCGCGCCGACAACAGCGCGCACAGAAGCGTGATTTCACTTAAGGTAAGGTTTAGGGTTAGGTTTAGGGTTAGGATTAGGTTAGGGTTAGCTTTAGGGTAGGTAGGGTAGGTTTAGCGTTAGGTTTAGGGTTAGGTTTAGGGTTATTTTTAGGGTTATGTTACAGCGCGCTTCTGTCAGCGTGCTGTTGTCTGCGCGCTGTTGTCGCGCGGTTTTGACGGTGCGGTTTTGTCGCCGCGGTTTAGTCACACGCGCTTTAGTCTACCGCGGTTTTGTGGTGGAACCATGCCGCCCAATCCCGTAGGACTCCGGGCGGCTGACAATACAAGAAATCAAAAAGAAGAGAAGAAAAGAAAAGATAAGATTTAAAAACACACCATGCACTCCATTCTGAGTGGGGCTGGACCATATTTAGTGGTTAAATGCAGCACTGCAGGCTACTTCAGCTGACTGCTATCTGCAGTTCAGCGGTTCAAATCTCACCGGCTCAGGGTTGAACTCAGTCCTTCCATCCTTCCGAGGTGGGTGAAATGAGGACCCGGATTGTTGTTGGGGCGATATGCTGACTCTGTAAAACCGCTTTAGAGAGGGCTGAAAGCCCTAGGAAGCGGTATATAAGGTCGAACTGCTATTGCTATATTTTGGGGTCAACAGCCCCAGGCCTGCCGGAACAGCCAGGTTTTATTTGTATGTGGAGGGGGGGGGGTGTCGTGTTAATTGGAGGGTGGGATGGAGATCTTCTCAGCTTGCCCCCCCTCCCCAGCTGAAAACGTGACCAGAAAAAACGCCCAGCGGCCGCTGACACTTCCGCCTAAGCGCGCGTCTACACAGCGGGTCACGGACGCGGGAGGCACTGCAGCCGAAAGCGGCGCTCTGACTGTAACCGTGTGAATCGAAACGTGCTTTTTCTCATCAAACTCCGAAGTCAAGTCCAGCCAGGCAAGAGAGCGTTATTGTAGAGCAGCTGCACCCGGGGAGGGAACAGGTGCGGGGGGGGGGGGGGAGGTTTGGAAATTGGGGGGGGGGAACGGCCGCTGCAATGGAGCCTCCCCCACATCCCCCCCCACCACCCGTCTTGCTCCCCCTGCCCGTCTTTCTTTCCCTGCGGCTGGCGGTGCTGGGAGCGCGAAGGAGGAGGAAGAGCGAGGGGAGGGGGCAGAGGTTGGGGGGGGAGCAGTCGGCGAATCCCGGCGACGGCGGCGAGGCGGAGCGGGGAGGGGAGGGGAGGGGAGGGCAAGGGGCGGGGGCCTGCTGACGTCACGCGGGCTTCTCTCCTCCAGCAGCCTCGAAGGGGCGGCGATTGCGAGAAGAGGAGACACAGCGGCAGCACCCGAAGCGGCGAGCCACCGAAGCGACCGGAGCAGCTCGAAGGCGGACGGACGCGAAGGGATCGGCTCGTCCTTCCCCCCCCCCCACCTCCGCCCCTACCCCGTGCCCTGCCGTAACTCCGGGCGGGGTGCTGTGGGGTGTTCCCCCCCCGGCGGATCTCGCCGACCTTCGCCCTCGAGCAACCCCCTTCCCCGAGTCCCTGACACATGAGGTTTTCAGGTTGACCTTCAAGTGCTTCGTGGATTGTTTCTGAGTCTCCGCGAAACCCTGCCCTCCCCTTCCGAGCCGGCCACCTGCCCCAGCGAGACCCCAGCTCCGACTCCACTCTCCGCCGTCTCCCGCTCGCCTCTTGCCAGGGGGGCTTCTGCCTGCAAACCCACCCACCCACACCCACCCACCCAAGCCTCCCCCCCCCCCAGCACCCTTCTCTTCTTTTCTCTGTTGAGCATCATCTCGATCCGTCTGGAAGGGGGCGACCGGGACTCGGGAATCCCCCCAGGCACCATGGCCAAGGGGGCTTCGTCGGAGAGCGGCGGAGGCGGAGGCGGCGGCGGCGGCGGCATCTACAGCGTCTCGGTCGAACCGCAGGACAAAAAGACGGGACCCCCCGCAGCCGCCATGTGCCAAGGAGCCTCAGTCGGGAGCAAAGGGGAGGCCGTGGACTCCTGCAAGCCGAGCCCGGCGCCTCCCCGCGAGAGAGAGACCTGGACCCGGCAGATGGATTTCATCATGTCCTGCGTGGGCTTTGCCGTGGGGCTAGGCAACGTGTGGCGCTTTCCCTACCTGTGTTACAAGAACGGGGGAGGTGAGCAACCGGCGGCCGTGAGAGGCGGGGGGGGGGGGTCTGCAGGATCCTTCTACTCTTAAGGGGGGGGGGCGGATTCCGTGATTGTCCAGAGCAGTGTTTGTCAACCTTGGCCACTTGAAGATGTCCGGACTTCAACTCCCAGAATTCCCCAGCCAGCGAATGCTGGCTGGGGAATTCTGGGAGTTGAAGTCCGGACATCTTCAAGTGGCCAAGGTTGACAAACACTGGTCCAGAGAGTCGGATGGGAACCCTTTTAGGATGCCTAGCTCCGGAGCCTGCACCCTGCACCTTCAGGAAGCTTCAGGATCCAGGCCCCTTGGGAAGAACAAGGCACCTGAGAAAGCCTTGAAACAGTGGCTTGTTGGGCTGACATCCTAAACTCAGGAGTAGTTTGTAAGGCAATCCAGCCTGGATTGCCTTACAAACTAGTCTAGAGTTGGCAGCCGCAAGAGCAGATGCCTAAAGATGCCCTGGAAAGGAAAGGAAAGAAAAAAACTCTAGCCTGCTCCTTTCCCAGAGTGGCATTTTGGCCTTTGGCTTAGCCTCCAGGCTCTTTCCAAAGTTAGGGCTGGGAATGGGGGGTTAATATGCTCTGCTCGGAGGGCCTCCCCTGTCTTCTTCAGTAGGCGCATTCAGTCCAAACGCCTACCTGGAATCTAAAAACCTCAGGCCCGGACCCCCACAGTTTAAAAACAAGACTCGAACGTGAGTCAGATCATCACTTAGTAGGTTGAACAGATGGGGATCCCAGTCGTGAGATTGGAAAGGGAGGGGAAATCTTGGTGGGAGATGTCCTGTGGGAGTTCCCCAAAAACCTCATCCCTCCAGGGGTATTTTTTTTTAAAAAAAATACCCATAGGAGAAGGTTAAGCTCCTTGGAAGAGGCAAGGGATTTATCCAGACTGAATCATGAGCGAAGGTGAAGATAGGGGAGAAATCCTGCGGGATTCAGTGGGAAGGTTGAGAGGCGGAGAAGGATACAAGTCGTTGGCACCGTGTTGTCACCACACACATCTGTGGCTAGGCAGGGAGCAAAGGGCAGCTGCCAGCTTGCAGAGAGGAGTGTCGCCTGGGCAGAGGATCCTAGCAAAGGTGGGAGGGAATCGTGGCTGCTGTTCTGAAGGGGGATACAATATAAACACCTCCCCATCCTGCTACTTGTGGGTCCAAAAGTCCCTCAGGAGGGGAGCACGTTGAAGGGAAGCGGGGAAAATTTCCCAACCCACTTTGACTGTGGGGGACTCCCCTCTTTCCAGCTGTAGTGTTTTGGGGTCTTGGACACTCCTACCATAGAGGGACTTGAGAAAACTAGCTTCTTTCCCACTGTCTCTTTCCCACTGCAACAAGTTAAGGAGGCCACACACGGTGGAATGAAGACCCAAGCCTCTTTGAGATTATTTTGGTGCTTTAGTTGACAAACTAGAAAGACGTTGTATACCTGCATATGTACACATGCATGCTTGTGCATGCACGCACACCCACGCACTGATAAGAATGAGCCACATCCACAGAGCATTTCTCCTGGGCCCATCCTGAGTTACCCTGCAGATTCCAAGGTTAGATGCTTCCAAATCTCTCGCTCACTTCCCGCTTATTACAACAACTGAGCCTCCAGAGTTGCATCCGCTTTCAGGGACACCCCAAGTCAGATGCCTCACCCCTTTTCAAAGTTGAAGTTGGGGGGGGGAATAATGACAGGGGAGGACGGGAGACCATGTGGGAACACCAGAGGGGCAAAGAGAAGGCACAGCTGGCTGAAAAGAGGGCCTTTCATGGCAATGGTAGTCCTTCCTGGATGGCAGTCTCAGTGGCAAATCTTGCCTTCCTCCAGTTTTATTCAAATAACGCAAAATAAATTTAGAACAAATTGTGAAAGGGCATTTTATGCGTGAATTGGTCAGAACAGAAACTTCTAGCACCTTTTGGTTGCTGTCCAATCCTCCCCAGGAACTGCTTTGCCCTCTTTATTTTTCTGAATATTGGAAAACATACTCGCAGAAAGCATGTACTTAATCACGTATCGCAATATAACGTATCTGGATGGCATCCAGCTTGAGGATTTAAATGTGACAGGGCAAGTTGGCTGGGGGAGGAGACATGTTGACGTGCTTGCCATCACGTTATTTCTCGCCTTCTTTCCAAATAATTCCTTGGGGCATAGGTGATTGTTGCCTTTCTCCCAATTTACCCCAACAACCCTGAAGGGTAGGACAGGCTAAGAGGAAATGCCTGGCTGAAAAGCATCCAGTGAGCCTCATGGGTGCCTGGAACCTGGATTCATTGGGCCCTCATCTGGCACTGCCCTTGAGTATCACACTTAGCTGGTTTCCTTAAAAATAAGGGCGTCATCCCCCCCTTCCTCCCCATGTTGTCTCGATAACCTCCCCGCTCCTGGAGAAAAGCATTAAGGCCATTGTGGGTTAATAAGCCATAAACATTATATGGAAAGCAGTGTTCTGGCAGGAGCCAGCGTGCACTTGGTGCAGGCATGGCTGCCGAGAACTGCCGAGAAACCCAGGAAACATGATCTTTTTCACCAGACCTGTTTCTATCGTCTCGTCTCCAGGAGGGCTCCTTTTGGCATTCTCCACAGCCCATGTGAGCCATTCTGGGATCTGTCCCTTTCCAATCAATGAATCTTGAGGAAGGATGCAGAGGAGAAACTGAATGAGAAGCCAAGAGGAGCACATTCCCACTCTGATGTGTTTAACTGGTGCGCCACCAAAGGCCACGGGAAGGACAAACCTACTGGGGCCTGGATTGGAGGAAAAAAAAAGGGAGATGCGTGTCTCCTAGGCTTAAGCTAAGTCCCTTCTCCCAAACTGGAGTTTAATCCCAGAACATAGGAAAAGAAGAGGGGTATAATACTCTCGGTGTGTCTGTTCAGGGGCACTGCCCCCTCTGTAAGATTATCGTGGCCAATCCCTGCAAATTTAAAGTCCCCAGCTTTCTAGGTTTGCCCCAATCCTCCCCTAGTGTCTCTTTAATTAGCAATGAAATAGGGGGGAAGGGCTCTCCTTCTATTTTAGGATTTTCTGACCTTTATAAACGGGGGTTGGGATCCCACTGTGACTCCTTGTGACTCCCATTTCGATTCATTATCTGTACAGCACAGGACGAAAATTGCTATCTCTCCCTTAAGGATAGGTTGGTTTTCTCCCGGCTGCTTTTAGGAGAGGAGAACAGAAGAGCAATGCTGTTAGGCCTGCCATGGGCTGATGGGATGCACATTGCGTCACGCTCACATGCTGCCTGGCTCTTGGGTAAAACAGCCAGGTCCAGCTGACGCTTCTGCAACTATTTCTCTCTGACAAGTGCTGTTAGTGATACTTGGAGTCTTGGGCTGGTGACTTGGAATACAATCTCCATTCCGATTTGGTGATCTTGGACTAGTACTTATTTTTAACCTTACCAGCTTCAAAAGTCAAGTTAGAATGTGGTGAGAATTAAGTGGGATGTTCACCGTTTCGTTCTTGTTGGAAGAAAAGCGAAGCGAAAACGTACAAAGGCAGTCTTTTAATAGCCAAGGACAAGTGTCTCAATTTAGCAAAACCTGCAAAGGACCAATAATATCTTTATTTTATTTTATTTTTTTTGCAAACCCTGCTATCCAAGGCACCTCCATCACCGATGGTACTCTGCCTTTTCCCCCTTGCATTTATTGATTCAGAATCCTTCCTTGTAATCTGCCCTTTCTGTTTAAGACTGTTGTACGTGCAAATGAAAAGGGGGGGGGGTGGAAAGTACTTTGGCAGACTACAGAAGAAAGACAAAACTCTCAGCTGCATCCCTGGAGCCAGTTTTCATCTTATATTTGCATGGGACAAATTTAGCAGGTATCAGTCGCCATAAGCCCTAGCTGTTCCTTTTTCAAGACAGAAGAACAGAAAGTGAAAGGAAAAAAAATAAACGACTTGCTCAATCCCGACTTGAGATGAAGCAGTATTTGGTCATTAATCACAATTGAAAAGACAGGATTTCGACAACCCTACTATTTTAAATAGGCGACCTTCTGAGAAAGAGACATTTATTTCCTCTTTCTCCATTGAAAAATTCTGTTGTTCCTGAAAGTTTAGGCATTTCTGGTCAATCTTGTTATGCTAATAAAGAATGGATTCAGTTTGAGCTAACAACCAAAGAGATTGCCAAAACTTTGGACTTGGCAAGTGGGTTAGAGATGCCTGTTTTATGTGTTTTTTGGATTGGCACCTGACTTCTGTCTCCAGAGGTGAATAATCCCCACTGAGATCCAGATCTTATCCAGCAACTGATATGAGGGGTGAGTGGGGAGGAATATTGCTTTCCACCCTCTAGGCCAGTAAGGATAAGCACATAACCTGATTTCATAACCTGGATATCTTGTTTGCCTATCCTCCTTACAGAGCAGGAGTTTAAACTGCTCTAATAAAGTTTTGAAGCTTCTAAGGAGCTCAGGAAGGATAGAAAAAGGATCCAAACAATCAGAGGAGCTGGCTGGCCAGAAAAGTTAGATAGGAAAGAGGAAGTTGGAGAAGGCAGTGTTTGGTGATAAAGCATATTTTGAGAATGGCTGGGGGGATAGTCCAGGGTTGAAACAGAGATGCATTCTTCCAATTTCTCCAAACCTCCTGGAGTAAATCATTTTTTCTTCTTCTGGGGGAAAGTGCTGAGGCTGAGATAATCGCCTGCCCTCCCCTTTGAGGCCCTGAGAACTTTCCTCTTTTACTTGTCTGACAGCCGGCGAGAAATTTCTTTTGTGTAAAAGCCACAGCATGGCACAGTGCAAGCCACAGCTGCTGGGGGCAAATTCCAGGAGAAAACTCTTGCTTCATTCAGTGCTGTTGAGGGTGGAGGGGGTGGAAGCTTCCCCTATCCGAAGTTGTGTACCCAAACTGGTGCGCTCAGAGCATTGTACCTGGGTACCAGCACATCCAGAAGTGCCGGTGGTCACAGCATTTGGTAGACACGTAGCTGCAGGCCTCGCATGGGTGAGCTGAGATGGAAAGCCAGAATAAAATAAAATCTCTGGGTTTGTCAAGGGGTGTATGAGGAGATCACAAGGAATGAATGATTCAGTCTTTCTGGCTCCGTGCCCTCAAAGGCATCTCAACAGCCAATCTGAAATGGATCGGTAGCCAGGATCGGCAAAAGAAAAATGTCTGTGCTTTCCTTCAAGTGTGAAAAATTGCTGCGGACAGAACAGCGACCACTTCAATTCACGAGATTACATTTTCCCAGTTATCCCCTTGCTTCTCCTTCTAACTCACCAAGAGATTAAAGCATCTCATTCTTCAGGCAGAAGCCAACACTTTATCATTCCTATAAACGTTGGTCTATGAAAATAGGGTGATTCAGAAATGCACTTTGATCGCCTCTATTCCTACCTTGAATTGAGTTACTATATATGCATAAAGGCAACATTGGAGACATATTTATACTGCAGATATCGCTGACAATTTTCTCCAATGTGTGACTATCTTGTATATGGTCACCTGGCTGAGGAAAAGAAGAGCTGTAGCTTAATTCCTGGGGGAAGGCTGTTATATTAATTGCATCATAAATTAATTTTCAAGCCTGAGAACTGCAATTTGGAGAAGATTGCTGAGAATTCTGTCAGCAGTCTCCCTGTCTCCTTTGACAACAAATTCTAAAATTCATTGCACAAATGGAATGATTGTCCAACCAATTTATTTCATGATCTAACCCTGATATTTCCTTTACATTCACTATGCCGTATGGAGTCGATAATGAAAAAGCAGAAAGAGGGAATATGAAAACTGATAAGGAGCCATTTTAGTCTATTTGTTTAATGGAATGAGGCATACATTTTGAGTGTTCTTAGAAGCAGCCTTTACTATGGCATAATCACATATTTCAGACCTTAATTGGTCCTATAAAAGTTGTTCCAAGAAAGGGTAGTTTTTGAATCTGGGCTGATTTATAGGGATAAACGTGTGTCTAGTTGTAGGTATCCGACTGCAAGTGAGAATTTGAGACTGACATGGGTTTTTATACAAAACAAAACAAGATTATGCCAGAATCGCTTCCCATGCATTGATATCTTTTTGCGTGCAGGGATTCAAAAAAAGAAAAGAAAATGAAATATTGAGTCATATGAAGCCTCGCCAATACTCTGAAATGAATACAATGCAGGTTTGCCATCTGAGTAAATGCTAGATTTCAGATAAATCCACGCACATCTTCACACCCAACACCCACTTGTAGGTTTCATTCACTTGATATACTCCATCTGGTTATTGCGCTCATCCATGCCCCAAATTTGCACACTCCTTTGAACCTTTAATTAACCGAAACCCCAATATACTCACCTACCCAAATCCCAAGATTAATATTTATCAAACCAAGCCACATTCCAGGAACGCAGTTGCTGCTGTTTTTGCAAGCGATCTGGTTCAATGTGTAAATAGAGGCACAAAATCCCATATCATCTTGGAGTCAGCCTTCGCGCACGCACTCTTGCCTTGCAGCCTTGGTGTAACGTAGCTGCTCCATGCGCGGAGTCACAGATTTACCGCCATTTGCATTTCCTGGATGATAGATGTCCCCGCCTATACGCAGCAATGAATGAATTCCCCAACCATTGCCTTGCTAATCCCCATGGGAAAGAGTTTATATCCCCAAGATTATCCTTTTAACTAGGGATTGGGGATGAGAAGCAATACTTCGGCCTTCCCTTAACCCAGGGATCTGTACTATATATAATAGCCTCTTTGAGATGATTCAAGCTGAGGACCACGTGAACAAATGTATTTGGGAACACACCAGGCCAGCCTGTCCGTCACAGCCATGAGACTGGCACACTTGTTAACAATGGGGGCAGGAAAGTTGAAAGCTGTTTGGGGAAAGCGGGAAACAGATCAAGATCACATGGCAGCGACCAAGTGGACAGTGCAAGGGAGGCCCACAGATCATTTCTAATCTTGGGAGCCTGAAGAAGCATCTATGACTAAATGACCAGAAGATAAAAGTCAGAAGGAAAATAATAGAGGACAACAGAGTCTGCTTTTTATCTCTCTCCTTTCAAGCTCCATAGCAGCTACCTTAGGGATCTGGTCTTCCTCTGGATATTTTGCAGACATTTGCACATGAAGACTTTTGCCAGCAAAATATCTCTAAATGGAGAGCAAGGATGCATTTCAGCTCAGCCGGCTTTCTCCAGCATAGCACCCTTAACATGTCTGTGGAACGTGATCCAGCCAGCAAGGCTGATTCTCAATTGTGCAATCTCAAAATACTTAGAATTGACAAATTGGAAAAGGGTAAGTTAAGTGGTGGCAACAAATGAAGAAGTCTTAAAGGGGAACTGGGAAGAATTAAAATGCAATGAGTATTACAATTCCAAGTAACCACAGAAGTCACAAATTCAGTACTGATTGGGGGGGGGGACCCAGATTCTAACCCGAATTTCATTTCATTGGCTCCTCCCCGACCTGCAAAAAACCACCTGAAATTCTTGCCTATTTTAAACATGACATCTGAGGTTAATTTTCAGGGTGTGCCGGTATCTCAGAACTCCAAATCGACTGAATACAATTTCCACTTAAATGATTTCAGTTGACATCCTTGCTCTCTTCTCAAGCCACAAACTGAAACAGAATAAATTATGAAGATGGCATGACATTTTATGGGGCAGGCCTCAGCTTTCCTAGTGCACGATTTAGATTAAATTGGATTAGATTTAGATGCTGTTTTAAAAATGTTTTAGTATAATAAATCTACAAACCATCTGTACTTATGGGAACAGGCTGAAGTGGTCTAGAATTGAAGAATGACACTGTTGCTTACTTTGTGTTGCTCACCTGGCTACAGGTGTGTTCCTCATCCCGTACATTCTTATTGCCCTCCTTGGTGGGATTCCCATCTTCTTCTTGGAAATTGCTTGGGGCAATTCATGAAGGCTGGAAGCATCACTGTATGGAACATAGCGCCACTTTTCAAAGGTAAGAATATCTTTTTCCAACTAATCCCCTTCTTTATTGCTCTTAAGGTTCGTTGTAGGAGTTTGTTCGCAGGGAAAGGTTCAGCTACCTTCTAATAGCATCTTCTCTCAACTTCCCAAGTCAGAACGTCACTTTGGGATCTTCAGTGAGAACCAAGGGATATCAAAAGGTCCAATAGATTGATCTTTGAGATGTGCCCAAATTAGAAGAATATGTGAAGTTGGCAAAGATGGGTCAGGAGGTATTAAAGAGATGTGGATGCATAGAGAAGAATTGCTTAAATATAGACATAATTCTCTTGGTGGCATACAGTACAGAAATAATCAGGCTGAGATCACTGGCTTTTGATACCCAAAACGTTTGTAATCAATATGTCAGTGAAAATCTACTTGAGCAGACAGTATGTAGTGTAAGATTACACCCTGTAATCCCAGAAGCCAGGAAAAGAAGTCCTACTCTCTCTTTTTTTAAACTAGCGATTTGAAATGGGTCTTTTCATCACTCTTTCATCATGCATGCAAAGCCAAATTAAATTACTGTTTGATGAAAATAGGGTTCTGTTTCCAGAATTTAAAAGATGGGACATTTAGCAAATGCAATATCACTCATTTTCGTTGTGCAACAGTGTCATATACCCTTTAGGGAAAATAGCCCATTCTTTTTTCAAGTTAACTGAATTTCTCCAAACAGGACTGGGAATCGCTTCCATGGTGATTGTCTTCTACTGCAACACGTACTACATCATGGTACTTGCCTGGGGCTTCTACTATCTGGTGAAGTCTTTTACAGCTACCCTGCCATGGGCAACCTGTGGGAATCCCTGGAACTCCCCAGAATGCGTGGAAATCTTCCGACATGAAGACTGTGCCAATGGCACTGCCAGCAGCAATCTTACCTGTGATGAACTTTCTGACAAGCGGTCACCTGTCATCGAATTTTGGGAGTGAGTTATGGCATTGCTCCCTTTGTCCTAAGCTGACCTACCAGATTCTCTGTCCTGAACAGGGCCGTGCTCACCTGCATTGGGGGAGATCTTTGATCACAGAGCCGTCCCTTTCTGGTGATCACCCTTTCTCCCTCTGTTTGCAGGAACAAGGTGTTGAATATTTCAAAAGGCCTAGAGTATCCTGGGGCCATCAACTGGGAAGTGACCCTGTGCCTCATGTCTTGCTGGGTCCTTGTCTATTTCTGCGTTTGGAAAGGCGTCAAATCTGCAGGAAAGGTAAGAAGCTGTAGGGAGATGGTGGCCTGAGTCGACGTGGAAGGGAGGAGAAGGTGGGGAGAAATTGTGAATGAATTGTGGCAGTGGTCACATGAGATTCCAGAAGATGGGTGAATTCCTTCTCTTCAGAGCACCCACTGGCAGTCGCCTGCTTCCTGAATCCCCCCTGCTAAGCGCTGCTGCCCACTCTGAAGGCTCTTACCTGTGGAGATGATGTGGCTCTTGAAGAAGGGGCAAGGAGGGCCAGGTGGAGGGTGAATGGAAACAGGTATATACACAATCCCGGGGATGAGAAGAGAACGTTGAATGAAATGATGACATGAAAATAAATACATGGAGGAAAGTGCATTTTGGAAAGAACTGCGGGTGAGGGGAGGTACGGGTGACCGATGGGTGCCTGCAGCCGGAAGGATTGGATTGATCTTCGGGAAACTGTGAGGCATGCAGGAAGTGAATAAGCCTTAAGCAAAATGGAGGCAAAGTGTTTTCAATTAAGGCAAAGAGGAACGGTGGCTGCTAAGCATAGAACGACAGACCCTCGCAAAGGTCAGTCAGGAAATGGAGAAAGAGCAGCACTCAAGTTAAAATTACAGTTGGGGGGCAGGGGGGAGGTGTCCGAACAGCATTCCTTAGACTTCACTGGCTCCTGATTTACCGAGTATATCCTTTGTAAGAGATCCTATCAGGGGTGGGTTTCAACCGGTTCGCGGCGGTCCCTGCGAACCCGTTGGTCGGCGAACCCGGAAGTAAGTAACTTCCGGGAACGGCGAAGGGCCCACCGCTCGCCCGTGCTCCCTACCGGTCTTTGAAGGCTTCTGCGCTTCCACGCAGGCGCATGGCACATACAGCGCCTGCGTGATTCTCCGCGAGCAGCTGGATGGCACATACAGCGCCTGCGCGAGTCTCCGCAAGCAGCTGGAGCATCGCGCAGGCGCTAAGACGCATGCGTGAACTGTGCGCGTGCACGAGGACCCCGCCGGCCCCGTTCCAACCGAACCGAACCGGTTGGAACGGGATTAGCAACCCACCACTGGATCCTATCCATCATCTCACCTGAGACTTCCTGAGGGAAATCTCTACACACGTAATTGGCATCTTTTGACATTTGATTTGTACACCATCCAGAGTCCCTCTGCGAGGGAGAAAAATTAGGCACATTTCAGGGTTCCTGTTTGTGAAAAGAGCAAAACAGAATTTCTGCAAAGTGGGTGGAAACTCTCAGCTTCTAAAAGGGTAGTCATATTTGTCTGCTACAACTTGAGACATCAGCCTTGTGATTTGACTTCTTGAAATTAAAGTTAGATCCCTGCCTTTAATGTATTCCGCAGCTCTTGAGGAAAATTGTAGTGGTTGGACATATAAAACTGCCATGCCCAGTTAGGTTGTCAATAGTGTGTTCTCTGACTAGAAGCTATTCTCCCGGGGACATCTGGTGTGGCAACTACTGTACAGAGGCCTCTATTTTATCAGGTCTGCCATTGCCAAATACAAATGCAGCCAAGGAATAAATTCAGATCTCAAGACATGAATAGTGTGGCCCACGATCTATTCTTTCTGAATGTAAATAGGGGCCTTCCTTTGCACATATCAAAATTTCTCTCTGAGTCATATGTTCCACCCACCCAGATACCTAATGCTTCTCGTTTTCCCAATGCATAGCCAGTGCATCTAAAATCCCACTCGTCAGCAAGTTCCGTGCCTAAGAAAGGCTGGCATTCTCAGCAGACACAGCCCCCAGGTCTCAGCAGAGAGGCACTTGCCCATGGAGCAGCCTCTCACAGCTGGCCACCCTTGTGGCTCCTGTAGCCTTAGTGAGGAGGAACCACTGCTGAAAGTCAGCTAGGATGCCTTTTCCAGAGTAGCATTCTTCCCTCCTGGCTGCAGAAGCTAGAGAAGGTCCCTTAGGAAGGACGGGAAAAGGTTTGAGAGGCAGCCAAAAGCTCTTAAGCGTTTCTCATGAAATGCGTTGGAAGACGGTATTTGAAGTGGTGCCTGAGCACTTTTTTCAGGGACCAGCCGTCAGTTATGCATTCATGGGATTCTTATGTCATTGAATAAAATTAAGTCCACTCCTTGAAGCTCTTCTCTTTATACATTCTCAATATCTGTAATTTCTTTTCCCCATTGGCAACAAAGGATGCCTTATAATCCGGATCTCGCTCAGTGGTTGAGTAGGCCTCTGTCTCTGAGCTCATAAATGTTAAGGATCCTCAGGTCAGCATCTCCGGGAACATATCTGTAGCTTTAAATTTTCTGATGCTGCAGGAGATGAGTCAGCTGCTGATTCTTTCATCTTTGTCTTCTGCTCCTCCTCTCCCCCCCCCAATAAGCAGAAACCTGGAGAGATGTGCAGCAAGTGTTGGAGACCCAGATGTTGACTAAAGGAAGAAGTAACATATATACATACCCACATGATATCTCTTTTAACCTATTTATACAACAAGGTCCCTAGGTTTAAAGACGACCCATAATTAAGAATGGGGCCTACTGTAGCAAATTTCAAGTTAATCACACAATGGTTCAAGTTAAATACACAAGGGTTCACACACAGTACTATTGTACAATAACACTATTCCAGTTTACATAAAAATAAGACTATTCCAGTTTACATAAAAAGAGCCGAGGTGGCGCAGTGGTTAAATGCAGCACTGCAGGCTACTTCAGCTGACTGCAGTTCTGCAGTTCGGCTGTTCAAATCTCACCGGCTCAGGTTGACTCAGCCTTCCATCCTTCCGAGGTGGGTGAAATGAGGACCCAGACTGTGGGGGTGATATGCTGACTCTGTAAACCGCTTAGAGAGGGCTGAAAGCCCTATGAAGCGGTATATAAGTCTAACTGCTATTGCTATTGCTATACTTTGTAGTAGTTTAGTTGTCACATTTTGTGGGGCTTCACAAATGAATTAGGATGCCACGTGCAATTCACAGATTGACCGCCTCTGACTTAAATCATGGAGCATGACATCCAAAGGCACTCCAGAGTATCTAGGTCAGAACTTCCCATAAGAGCCTTTCCCTTTCTTTGAATCTCCTATCAAGACGTCTAGATTCCCTGTCCGTCACTTCCTTCTCCTAACAGAAGATCTGACATTGGTTTCTCCATCCATGCACTGCAGTGGTGGGTTTCAAAAATTGTTGGAACCTACTCTGTGGATGTGGCCTCCTTTGTGGGAGTGCCTTGCCACCCATGTGACCAGATGGGAGTGGCCTGCCGCCCATGTGACCGGATATGAAATTATGAATTAGTACTTAGCTCGGTCCAAGTAGCTATTCAGAAACTCTGGCATTGAAGCATGCAAGTCTTAAAGCTTGTCAAGTTACAAGATCCTTGCCAGTGGTGGGTTTCAAAAAAATTTGGAACCTCTTCTGTAGGTGTGGCCTGCTTTCCGGGTCCACTGGTGGAAGATCTTCTAACCCAGTGTTTCTCAACCTTGGCAACTTGAAGATGTCTGGACTTCAACTCCCAGAATTCCCCAGCCAGCTGGGGAATTCTGGGAGTTGAAGTCCAGACATCTTCAAGTTGCCAAGGTTGAGAAACACTGTTCTAACCGGTTCGGTAGATTTGACGAACCGGTTCTACCGAATAGGTGCGAACTGGTAGGAACCCACCTCTCCTACTCAAACTTTCCTAGCGTTGTCAGTAGTAGGGCTAACTGGGGCAGGACTGAGTGCTCCATAAGAATAGTGGTGCTTGATGTAGAAACCAAGCTGGTTCCCAAACTTTGTGCTAATTCTATGCAATTTTCCTTCCCATTAGTCACTTTTTTTTTCTAAAGTAGCAAAGAGGGGAGATATTCCAAAATGTTCTACATCTTAGAACATATTTTACACAAAACTGTATTCAAAGGAATTGGGGGAGGGGGACTTATAAGCACAGGGCACACAGTTCCCAGAAGGTATTTGCCAGGAAGTTTGCTTAGCTAAAAGGAGAAGCGCATACCTTAGAACACACTGAATGCTCCCTTGGGGTGCACTCTAGTGTGAGAAAATCTATGGCAATTGTCCAAGGAGCAGGTCAGATGTTTCTTCAAGGAGAATTCTGTAATAAGCTTTAAAGCAGCCCAAGGCTTCCCACACTAAAGTAATGGCCCATTAACCCCCTCCTATGCCTCCATAGGGACGTGGTGGCTCAGCGGCTAAGACGCTGAGCTTGTCGATCAGAAAGGTCAGCAGTTCGAATCCCTAGTGCTGCGTAACGGAGTGAGCACCCGTTACTTGTCTCAGCTTTTTGCCAACCTAGCAGTTCAAAAGCATGTAAAAATGGAAGTAGAAAAATAGGGACCACGATAATAAGGTAACAGTGCTCCGTGCGCCTTTGGCATTTAGTCATGCCGGCCACATGACCACGGAGACATTTGGACAGCGCTGCCTCTTCGGCTTTGAAAACAGCCCCCTAGAGTCGGGAACGAGTAGCCCATAATGTGCAAGGGGAACCTTTACTTTTACCTATGCGTGCAAAAACAAAAATTTAAAAGTGAAAGGAAGATCTTGCTTTGCAGAGAACGTCTATTTGTCACATGGTTTCTTGAAAAACTGATCCTCCGGATTCTTTTTCCTGGCCTTGTATCTTTTACAGGGATAGCAGGCAGGGACACGAAGCATTTCCTGGCATAAGCAAGAGGGAGTTTTGTTTAACAGTGGCATGACAAGCACACACACACAGCAAAGGTGCAGGCACGTGGCCAGTTTTCAGCTGAAGAGGCTACTACTAAAAAAATCCACCAGGGAAATTGACGAGGCTTCCTCCCTGCTTGTTTTTAAGAAGGTTGAAAGTGTTTGTATTGCCGCCTGCGTGTGCTTAATTGCTGGGCTGGGCTGCAAAAACAATTTTGGCTTCTACCGGTTTTAAATTAATGTTTTCAGTCGATAATTCGATTTGCGATTGCTGTTATTTAATTCAGTTTAACATTTTATGCAAGCTCTTTTGAGAGCAGTGTGGTTTGTAAGGGAAGTAAATATTAGAGTAAAGAAATAAACATTATTAAAAAGTTGATTTTACACTTTTTTGGGGGGGGGGGTGCGTTAGTGAGTCGACAGATTGCCTCTTAGTTTGGTCTTCTAAACTGAATAGAAAGCAACAAAACGAACCATTTTCCATAAAAAGCTTAATTCCTGCTCTCTTTTCTCCCTCTCCCCCCCTGCAACATAGATTGTCTACTTCACTGCTACATTCCCTTACGTGGTGCTCATTATATTGTTGATTCGAGGGGTGATGCTGCCTGGAGCTCAGGATGGGATAATTTACTATCTCAAACCCGACTGGTCCAAACTGGCTTCCCCTCAGGTAAGTGAGAGGCATACGGTAGAGCAGTGGTTCCCAAACTTGGCAACTTTAAGACTTGTGGACTTCAACTCCCAGAATTCTCCAGCCAGCTCTGCAGAGAGCTGGCTGGAGAATTCTGGGAGTTGAAGTCCACAAGTCTTAAAGTTGCCAAGTTTGGGAGCCATTGCGGTAGAGGAAGGGTTACTATAGAGCTGCCAACTGGTTAGCCAGCTTTTGCACCGCAGTGTCATTAGGAATTAACAACACACAAACGCACAAAGGCAGAGCACTACAGCTGTGAAGTAGATGACAAGCAAGAAAGCAAGCAGGGACCAAATATAAATTGTCAAGATTTCAGCTGCAGAATCTCAGTGCAGCTCTGCAAAGAGTTCAGCTTCAGTGAATCGTGTTTTTATTTGTTTAAAGGACCTGCTGGCAGCGGTAGCTAAAAGCTCTTCACCAAATAGATATCAACCGCAACGCCCCTTGTTAATGACAGCAGTGAGTGGCTTCCCAGGGTACAAGAGTTCCACCACAAAACCGTGTTCGACTAAAGCGCGCTCGACGAAACCGCGTAGCTGGCGTCATCACAGCGCGACAACAGCGCGGAGAAAAAAGCACGCTGTAAACGCTAAAGCTAAAATTAACCCCTAAACCTAAACCTAACCCCCCCAAACCTAATCCTAAACCTAACCCTAAACCTAACCTTAACCTAACCCTAAACCTAACCTAAACCTAACCCTTAACCTAACGCTAAACCTAATCCTAACCCTTAACCTAACGCTAAACCTAACCCTTACCTTAACTTGAATCGGCTTGTTTTCAAAGCGCTATTTAAAGCGCCCTTTTTTCTCCGCGGTCGCTGTTGTCGCCCTGCTGATGACGTCAGCGACGCGGTTTAATCGGGCGCGCTTTAGTGGAGCGCGGTTTTGTCGTGCCACGGGGTACAAGGAGCAGTTGAAAAAGTTGGCAGTTGTGTGCGAAGGGACGGACTTCTAGCCCATCGTATTTCAATCTCTTTTTTTGTTTCTTGTTCTTCTTCCCTCTCAGGTGTGGATTGATGCTGGGACCCAAATCTTTTTCTCCTATGCCATAGGACTGGGGGCACTCACTGCCCTGGGCAGCTATAACCGATTCAACAACAATTGTTATAAGTGAGACCCCATTTCCTACATCACCATAAGGGGGCATGGCAAGCAGGCAGAGCATAGGAAGAAGAGGTTATGCCGTGTAGAAGGGTTATTCCCCCTTGCCAGGGATTCTCTCTCTTTTATACTTTAAACTTTTTAATAGAATTTGTATGCCGCCCACTCCCTAGGGACTCTGGGCGGCTCACAGCAAGTAAAAGCATTTAAAACATTTAAAATTACAGAATTAAAATCAACACAACATCCATTCCACCAAATGGGGCTGGAAATTAATCAACAGCCCCAGGCCTGCCGGAACAGCCAAGTCTTGGTCGCTTTACAGAAGGCCAGGAGAGTGGTGAGGGTCCGGATCTCAGCAGGTAGCTCGTTCCACAAGGCCGGTGCAGCTACAGAGAAGGCCCTCCCTCGGGAAGCCGCCAACCAGCATTGTCCGGTCGACGGCACCCGGAGGAGGCCCAACCCGTGCGATCTTATACCTGAGCGGAACTCAGGAACTCAACTCAACAGGCAAAGCTCTGGGCATGGCTTCAGTGGGATAGGAGATATTTGCCTGATGAACCGTGATGGCCACAAAGCTGGATGTTCACACAGTGGCAGCTGCGTGGCTCTGCCAAACAGTGGGAAAGGATGCCAGCGGATTGCTGCATGCATCTCCAACAGTTGTTGGCTAGGAGGCTAAGAGCCAGGGTCCACTTTCTTGTTTTGTTCTGCTGGGTTGCCAGGATTAAGCTGTCTGCCTGGTTGATTTCTCCAGTCTGCAGATGAATGATAATCAGGAAAAGCAGGGCAGGGACAAGAAAAGCAGTGCTTGTTGTTTTTACCCTTTTCACTCTGCCCTCATCGGTTCTATCTTAAAAGATAAATAATCTCTTCCCACCCCACATACACAGAACCCTTTGGAGGCAAAACCCATTGAAGGACAACATGTATTGCCAACAATACTGTCCTGTATCAATGGGGTTTATAGTCCAAGATATCTGGGGAAGTGGCTCCAATTTTGGGGAAGCAGAGGAGAAACATTCTGGTGTGCCTTTTTCCCGTCATCTCATCACTCTGGGGATCTTCATTTCTAAGAATTATTAACTTTACTGGGTCAATGGTTATCCCCATTTCAGGGGGACATCAAGAACATCCTAAGATTTTATTCCTAGGAGTTGAGTTGTGTTTGTGAACTGTGGCCTGAAAAGCATAGGAAAGCAGAAACACACACGCACACTGATACCTTTCTCATTAGCTGGGAGCCACAATCTCTTACTGTGCCATTGTTGTTTTTCTGGCCAGCTGTAAAGTCCAATCTACATACCTGTGATACTGAGATCATATGCAATAAGTTGAAACTTGTAACTG
Organism: Thamnophis elegans; assembly: GCF_009769535.1. Lineage (NCBI taxonomy): Eukaryota > Metazoa > Chordata > Lepidosauria > Squamata > Natricidae > Thamnophis > Thamnophis elegans. The sequence continues at coordinate 9,019,140 of NC_045542.1, forward strand.
TAGAAAGGAAAAAAACCTTTCTTTAAAACTCTCTTGGGTAGAATATGTAATTTATTACTTATTGGAAGCTGAAATCCCAGTGCATCTGACATTTGCAGGATGCTGGTGTATTTTTTTTCCTCCTCATGAAACTTCATATACAATTACACAATGGGTTTAGCCGTGTTGGAAAAGAATAGTTGGTAATCTGGGATTCCAAGGAAATCTCTTAATAATCTACATCAGAAAGCCATTCAGTGGGGATCTGATTTTGCCCGGGATTGCTTAAGGGCACTCACAGATTATGTCACACCGCTGACTAAGCCAAACAGTACAGTATAAGACATTACTTTAGTAGCTACTCTTCAAAGGCTGTCAAACGCTGTACATCTAAGCCAGTGTTTCCCAACCTTGGCAACTTGAAGATATCCGGGCGAATGCTGGCTGGGAATTCTGGGAGTTGAAGTCCGGACATCTTCAAGTTGCCAAGGTTGGGAAACACTGATGTAAGCTATTGCCCTGTACACATTTGTCTGGCGATAAATCAGACTGAATGCCCAAGTTTTAAAACTTGCATTGTTAAGGGGAAAGTGTGGTGGAACTTTATCTATTAAAGGAGAAGAATATCTCATTAAAATATGCCTCGATTGAAGAATTGCTTCATCTGTTTACTGTACATCAGAGGTGGGTTCCTACCAGTTCGCACCTATTCGGTAGAACCGGTTCGTCAAATCTACCGAACCGGTTAGAAGAGGTTCCACCAGTGGACCCGGAAAGCAGGCCACACCTACAGAAGAGGTTCCAAAAATTTTGAAACCCACCATGCTGTACATGCAAGTTCGTCAATATATAAGGAAATAGAAGAGAGAAATAGCAAGCATCTAATAATTTGGGGGAAATTCCCTCCATCTCATTGAGACAAAGAGTCAAGAGCTGCTTTGCTTGGAAGTCGCTTTCCCTTCTCCCCTTCATGGGATAACTCACTCCGTTCCTGTTGCTTGTTCTGAATGCTCTGCGGCCTCCTTACCCAACCTTTCCTGCTGCTAGTCCATAACATCTCCTCGAATCTGTCTCTTAAAGTCCATGCATGCAGTGTGAAGTGCCCTCAGCCTCCCTTTCTTTCCTCCTCAGCGGCTGCTCGTGCTGGGCTCCAAGGCACAGCCTGTCTTATAAGCGCGCTCATCCTTGCAAAAAGCAACTAATCCTCTTTCCACCTTGCCCTGCTTTCCTCCGTAGAGAAAAACACCTTTTGATTCTCTCTCTTCCTTCCCGCAACTCAGCCAAAAACTCTTTCGTAACGATGGGTGGATGCGCATACAAACGGGCCACCGTATCTTGCTGCTGTTTCGTTAAGAGACCCGTCCCATGCAGGATAAGACATGTTTGTAGTGCTTTCGGTGTCCAAGATTCTGTAACATTGAGCTACGCACTTGCCTCTTGTTACCTGAACGTCAGGTGTAACATAGGGAGCATCAGCTAGGAAGCTGTGCTTGGTATGGTTTATGCTGAGGATAACCGCAACAAAGCCCCTTTTTGTTGGATCACCCTTTCATAGTTGTCGTCCTTTGTCTTTTTCTCCCCTGCAGAGATGCCATCATTCTGGCACTAATTAATAGTGGGACCAGCTTCTTCTCCGGTTTTGTAGTCTTCTCTATCCTAGGCTTCATGGCTGCAGAACAGGGAGTTGATATCTCTAAAGTGGCCGAATCTGGTGAGTGCTCATGAATTTCAGGGATGGTAAAGCAGGTTAGATGAGATGTATGGCTGTTCTCCAACACTGGGAGAAGTACAATTTTAGGAGGACGTCAACACATTGGGGGCAGGTGCAGAACGTCGTTCGGTTGCCTGGATTCTTAAAATTGCACCTGTGCCTGCAACTACACCTTCTCCTGCTATTCCAGAATTGTTTGATATGCTCCATTTTTATCGTTCCCTCCCATCCTATCAAGAAGACGATCAAGGGGAAAGATGAACATAATTGGAACTACCCCTGTGGATCCGGTATTTCCAGATTTCAGCAAAGGCATAACACCTCACCGCAGGGACACAATTTAGAATTGGACTTGTAACACTGAACAGGGTATTCATAGAGTTGCATGTCTATACATTCTAGGAAAACTAATAGTTTTCCTATTAGCGGTGTCATTTTGCCAGAATGGGGGCAAAAACCCAACCCTTGGCTTTCATTTCGAAGCAAAATTGCATTCCTTGTTTCTTTAATGACAGATTTTTTAATTATTTTTTCCCTTCTACAACACCTTACAGTCATTACATCAACATTGTTATGTCATCATACCTGTACATGTATATAATATTTCGCTTCTATATTTACACACCTTTATGCACAGTTCTATATATATTTATATATATTGTTTTTTGGCTTCATTAATTTTGTTCCCGTTTTGCAGCCATTTGTACCAATTGTTCCAAATTTCATGATATTCCGACTCTTTTATCTTTAATTTCAGTGTTAATTTGTCCATCTCTGCACAATCCAAAGTTTTTTTATCACTAATTCATCCGGGGGGGTATTATTTGTTTCCAGCATTGGGCGAATGCTATTCTAGCTGTAGTTAGCAGATGGGTTAATATGTACTTAATTTTCTTTGAATATTTCCCTTTGATTATTCCCAGTAGAAAGATTTCGGGTTTGTATTTTATCTGTTCTCCTGTAATTTCTTGCACCCATTTCCAAATTTTTGTCCAATATTTTTGTGTTTCCGGGCTGGTCCACCATATGTGATAATAAGTCCCTTGTATTTTTTTTACACTTTCAGTAGGTCGGCTTCATGTTTGGGTACATTTTAGCCAATCTTCTTGGTAATAAATGCCAACGATAAAATTGCATTCCAATATAACCGAAAGAGCTCTTGAGATTCTAAATGAAATTGAGACTGTCTTAGTCCTCTGTCCCGATGCAAAATAAAGTAAAAATATGCTGCCTTTGAAAGTGTGAGCCTGCAAAATTAAAGAAAGGCATGTTGCTAAGCATTTTGGGGACGTTCTATTTGAGACGGCACCATGCCTTTCGGGATAGGGGGTAAGCTGGCTAGAAATAGGTGACCATTTGATTGCTTAGTGGAAATGCAGAGGGAGCTATTCCTTCTTCTCTGAAGCAAGAGTGTCTGTGTTAAGTTAACCTTCATTTGTTTCTCTTTTTCTCTTCTGCAGGACCTGGGCTGGCTTTTATTGCCTATCCAAGAGCTGTCACTCTGATGCCAGTTGCTCCCCTCTGGGCTGCCCTCTTTTCTTCATGCTGCTTCTTCTGGGTTTGGACAGCCAGGTGAGACTTTAAGGGGGGGGAGGACAATAAGCAGGAAGCGGATGAGCAGCCAACACCATAATGGCAGGAGATTCATTATCCTGCCTTCAACGTCTTCGCGTGGAGTTCTCCAGTCTCCTTACTTCGCTTCTCTTCCCTTCCACACAGTTGTAGGCGTCGAAGGCTTTATAACTGGGATCCTGGACTTCTTCCCATCCAGTCATGCCTTCCGATTCCAGAGAGAGATCACCGTGGCCATATTCTGTGTCATCTGCTTCTTCATTGAGCTGTCCATGGTGACTGAGGTACGACCACCACTGAAGCACCCTTAGAGGATTAGAAGGGGAGGGGAAGGCGGGTGAAGAGGAGAAAGGGGAGATTTTAGACGTTCTGGCAGTTACCAACCAAGGCAGTATTGTAATGAATGGGAAAGTCATGCTAATGGGTTTGGGAAGAGGGGTTTTCCCGGTGGATCACAATGCTGTCCTTCATGGCACACCAAAGGAACTTTCCCCAGCATTGTTCAGACTGCTTAAAAAACAGAGCAGATATCTCTCTCCTCCATCCTTCCTTCTAGAACTACAAAAAAAGCCAACTGAGAAATAATGACAATCTTTTGATTGTGGGTAGAGAGAATCTGCTCTTAGACATAGGCTTAAAACAAAAGCATGAATTAGCATCAGTGGTGAAATTCAATTTTTTTACTACCGGCGTGGCTTGGTGGGCATGGCAGAGGAAGGATACTGCAAAATCTCCATTACCTCCCAATCTGGGGCCAGCCAGAGGTGTATTTGCTGGTTCTCCAAACTACTCAAAATTCCCGCTACCGTTCTTCAGAACCTGCTGGATTTCACCTGTGATTAGCAAGGTTCATATTCCACTACGTACAGGCAACATATTAAGCTTTTGTTCCTTTGATTACTCCGTTCCAATCTAGACATTCCTGTTTTCATATGATCATGTAAAACTTCAGATCCTGCTGATGGCTTAGATTTAGCATGGTTTGTCCCAGAAAACTTTCCAGAGTATTCTTTGCTGGCCATTTCTTGCAAAATTTGAAAGTGTATAAATGTATAGGGTTTCCCAAACAGCAGACATTCATCAAGTGTAGGCTGCAAGGCCATGTACATTTATCTGCTAGAATGAGAATACCCAGACTTCTCTGAGTAAACGTATAGGATTTCATTAATTTGGGGAAAAAGAGAGAAAGGTTTTGTATGAAATGAACTCTGTGATCCTAAAGACCTTTCCTTTAATCCTGGCAGCAGGAGTTATTGTCAATTATTCACTGTTGCTTACACTGCACGAAATTGGCAAGTACACCCGATTATAGTTACATAATGTGTAACTATTTATATGGTACGCACACAATGCACAAGCCAAACTACAGATAGATGAAAACAAAGCATTTGTAAGAGACGCATTGCTAATGGAAACTGTTTGAAAAGATTTGCTCATTACTTATAGGCAGTCCTCATTTAATGACTGTCTTGTTTAGTAATCATCTGCAGTTATGACAGTGATAGAAAAAATAACTTTACAATCAATCATCTTATATATGACCTTCACCGGTCTTAAAGCAAAAGAAAGCCGAAGGAAGATCATATGCACAGATGCAGTGCTTTGCTTAACAGTGAAATTACCAGTTCCTACACAATTGTGGTCACTCAATGGGGATGACTCTATTGCTTCAAGTTGCAGTTAGGATAGTTATATACTTTTCTCTGGCTTTAGATTAAACTCTTCCTTTCGACAATTTTTGTCTTTTTGTATTCAGGGAGCTCCCATTTATATAGTACATACATAGACCCATATTTCAGGTTCTATTTGGCACCATACCTGTTGAAATATCTTAGATCAGGAGTGGGGTTTCAACTTCATTAGCAGAGCAGGCTGCTGGCAGCAATATTGGGGGCCTTAGATTCCCCATTACTGTTTTAAATAAATGCTACAATTTCTCTTTTGTAGATTCCCATTTTGGAGCTTTATGCCAATTAGCAACTCCTCATCTTTTTCACTTCCTTATAATGTGCCCCCCTTATGTCCTGGCCACTGAGTTTACATTAACTAGGTGTCCTCTGCTAAATCATCCACAGAGCCGTGACTGTTGAACCTCTTCTCTCTTTCAGTGCCAAGCTCAGGATAAATTCTCAGGATGTAGAAGCAGGTTCTATAAACAGCATTGATTGGCCTAGGCATATGTCATAATTCTCCTTCCCCTCTTGCTTCTTGATTGGGGTCTGTGTGAATGGTTAGCATGCAAAGAATACGCTATGTGAGCTTTTAATGGGAGAATGGATATTCATTAAACCAGCCAGCAAGAAGCAGTGATTTAAGACTGATAGGGGACTTACAGCTTGAGGCAATGCAGTTTGGGTCCCTTGTGTGAAAGAAGTTGATTGGGGCAGGTTCTCTTCTGTTTAGATAAGTGCCTTTCCTGGATGATTTCCAACCAGAAATTCATTTATTGGAGGACTTAACTAATCAGAGCACATGACTGGGCCCGAAGTGTGCCTTGAAAAGTTCATTCATCAGGGCGAATGCCACAACTGTTGTGTTTCTAGGGCAGGGAGATCTCCGCCCTTAGTGAGACTCTTCCCTCTCTGCCAGGATTTGAGCCGTGACATCATCCTGAAGAAGGGGGAAAAAGACTCGTGGGATTCCCAGATGCAGCAGCTGACAGGTGTAAGGGAATCCCTGAAGCTTTGCCATGGCCTAGAAAGTGCCTGAACCAATCCCTGATTGGTGGAGTGAGGAGAGAAGGGGACACAGAGAGAGACAATCTGAAGGAAGCTCCTGCTCTTCCCTGGCTGGAGAATACCTGCCCTCCCTTCAGGGAACTGACCGAGAATATGCTGTGAAATGTTATCTCTGGTTGTAAATCTGGGGAGGAGCAGTCCTCTCTTCCAGTGCTTCTGCTATGTGGAATCTCAAACAGAAAGGGCTGTTTTTAATAACAGCGGCCATGCACCCACTGTACCCCATTTGGGGGACACTGTTTAACTTACTAGAACTTCCAGGTGATTTGTTCCTCCTATGGCTAATTCCCAGGTTTAGATACCACTACCCATAGACAGAAACTCCCACCTCTTTCCCCTTCTGCTTCGGGCATAGCACTCACATTACAATGATTGGGAAGAGCCATTCCTTAAGACTTTCAGGTGCCCGTTGGCAAAGAAGGGTATGAATGTTTGTGGTAGATGATTTCTCCTTTTTTTTGCCATTCCTTTTTGAAGCTCCATCTGTATTGGGACAAGCCTCTTTCTGCTGTTTTGAATGTGTGTCCGGGGAGTAAGAAGGATTGGATTAGAAGCCTTGAAATACTCATGATGTGGCCTAACTTTCTCCATAGAACCTCTCCATTTTGCCCAGCAGATTGAGAAAGCATATTTGCCTTCCAGTTAGATCTTTTTTCTTTCCACTCCTGGCATTCTCAGCAGTGGTGGGTTTCAAAAATTGTTCGAACCTACTCTGTGGGTGTGGCCTCCTTTGTGGGAGTGGTTTGCCGCTCATGTGACCGGATGGGAGTGGCTTGCTGCCCATGTGGCCAGATATGAAGATGCCAACGACACTTGTCAGAACCACCTTAAATTACCTCACACACAGCACTGGCATGCATAAGAATATGATGTAAACTTGTTTTTTAAAAGGCATCTTTGGTTTGCGTTAAAACAACTTCAACACTCGCAATGTTCTGATTGCCCCACAAACGCAGTAGTATCCTTACCTTTCACAGAGGCACTGAGTTTTATAAATAGGAGCATGATAGTGTAGAATAAGCATATCCAAGGACCAGGTGGGTTTCAAAAAATGTTGGAACCTCTTCTGTAGGTGTGGCCTGCTTTCCGGGTCCACTGGTGGAACCTCTTCTAACCGGTTCGGTAGTTTGACGAACCGGTTCTACCGAATAGGTGCGAACTGGTAGGAAACCCACCTCTGGTACAGTTGACAGAGCCTCTTCCCACACTCTTCACTGGAATGGAAGACCAGGAATATGTGGCAACTCCTAACCATGCTCTTTTGCCCCATTGAGCAGGTTATGGAAGGCAATGGCTAGAATGTTTGGGAGCTTTACTTCCTGAGTAGCCAGCAGCACCTGGCTAACTTTCTCGGGATGGGAAGCTATGCAGAGCGAGGCTCAGTGAAGGTCTAGTCAGTGATGTAGTTGCACTCCCACAAAGGAGGCCACACCCACAGAGTAGGTTCGAACAGTTTTGAAACCCACCACTGAACTGTACCCTTTCTGACGAGGAACCTCCCATCTTTCCTTCCTTCCTCTTTCAAGCAGCAGAAGTGGGTTCAATAAAGCAGGTTTAAGGAAGGAATGTTGCTACTGTCTCTTGGGGGGGGGGGGTGTGGATTGCTGTGCTTAGCAACTGTTTTGGGATAAGACCAACCGAGTTAGAAGAACTAATTTTGCAGAGATGCCCTGAGTAGGAAAGAGAAGCAGCCCGGAGCCGGGCAAGGGAGGCCGTTTTGAAAGTGCCCTGTTGGATCCTGCTGTCTCCGGCCACCCTCTCCTAGGGGGGCATGTTGTCTTCCAGCTCTTCGTTACTATTCAGCGTGGCACAACACTACTGTGGCAGGCCTGGGAGTGCGTGGTCATCGCTGGGTTTATGGTAAGAGAGA